>NC_063205.1:26688137-26708137 GCF_017589495.1 Alosa alosa | reverse complement strand
CACTACACACAGTGCCTGTCTCTGGCGGTGACGTCAATGGCAACATACCACCCTAAACTGGCCACTAATGATACTGAAATCTGAATCTCTTGCTTCACTTTGCGCCTCTTTAAACATGTTTTTCATATTTATCTTTTAGTTGATTGGGCTCAAATGACGTGAACTGCTTAACAATGCTTAATGAGCTGTATCAACTTAGATCCGGATATTTTTTCATGTTGCTTTCAAGATATGTCTCTCATCTCAGAATATGGCAACAGTGAGGGTAAGTCATAAAAGACTCGCACACACACACTCACACACACACAGAGACACATACCCATGTCGCACACACACACATACTCGGACTTACACAAACACACAAAAACACTCTACCCACACTTTGAGTCATCCAGAGAAACATGACCCCTCTTAAGCATTTACTGTAAACCCCTCTTTTAAAGAGGAGGACGTCTCACATCACATAAACTCCTTAACTGAAAGAGCTTTACTGCAGCTAAACTTGATGCGGTCGTACATTAGGCCGTTATGGTTTATCCCTCTCCCAGAAACCTCTCACAGGACAGAATATGAGCCTGTGTGCACTTCTCTGTCTCTGCACTTCTTTAGCATGACGTCCAGGTTCATCGAGACGACAACCCTTCCAGGGAAAACCATCAAATTAGCATCAAACGCTGCCTGTGACGCAAATTTCCAAATGTGGTTGGAATTTAGCATCAAATGACGCATTGCACTGATAATTGCTGAGCAATTCTGTATTGATCCCTGTCAAATAAATAAGTAAGACTTTCTCTTTTAGATGATGGGAGTTTCAGCAAAAATTAGCAGACTTTTCTTTGCAAAATACTCAAGCTTGACCAGGGCGTAATTTGGACCTCATTGTGACATTCATCCTCTATTCTTTCAACCTCTCACAAGACAAAGGTCCAATTTGTGACATCATAATAGTTTGGCCATGTACCGGTATGCATGTACTGTATGGATGTGTGTATATAGTGTGTGTGTGTTTTGTCTTGAATTAATATAATTTCCAGGACGCAAATATGTAATAAAATGTAATATATAGGTAGTAAAATATGTCAAAAATATGTACTGCATGCATGCATGGTATGTGTGTGTGTGTGTGTGTGTGTGTGTGTGTGTGTGTGTGTGTGTGTGTGTGTGTCCTTACTGGTTGGAGACGATGCCCTCGGCAATCTCACACACATGGACAAAGAGCAACGTGAAGGTGAGAATCCAGCGCATGTTGTGTCCAGGGAAGTGGAGCCAGGTGTTGTGGTGGATCTGCACTTTTGAGCTTTGACTGCCCCAACCTAAAACACACACACACACACATTAGACTGATGGATGTAGCGGTGTCAAGCAAAAGTTAAAGTTTAAAGATAAATAATTCTTCAAATCCACAACTTTCAGACTCACAGTTCACATCTCACCGCCAAACGAAAGCAAGCAAACACACTCTGTGACCATGTCAACACACAAATACAACTCAAACTTTAGTAGAATTTTGAAATGATATCCAATCACAGCATGCGACATCAACATCTACAGCATTTACATGTATGAAGAGCATACCCATGTGACACACAGTGACTAATGACGAGAGGCTGCAAATTGAGTGGTGCTTGGCCCTGGGATCCTTTGCAGAGAAAGACCTCTGTGTAAACACTAGTGTGGCCTGGCCACCAGAACTCCATTTACAAGTCCCAGGGGGACACTGACAAACTACCCCTCAACCAGCACTCCCAGGGAAAACTTACTCATTAATGAGAGAGAGAGAGAGGAGAGAGAGAGAGAGAGAGAGAGAGAAAGAGAGGTAGAGAAAGAGGGAAATGCGCAGTTCCGCCACCTCAGATAAATGAATAATAAATATATTCTTTCATACCAACAATATAGCGCGATGATATTGTTAAAATAAATGGTGATTTAATTTTTCACGTGTACAGAGGTGACAAAGAAGCTAGCAGTTGTTGTCCAAAAAGTATTGCTACACCACGATACTCATTTTTGGGTCATTTTTTCCTATTGCACCGACACCGAATTTCAGGGTTCCCCCACCCGCCAAATCCCACTTTAACCACTGACTACAAGCCACAGTATGTAGTTCAGACCAATACCAGTGGCATGAGAAAGAGATATAGACGGGGATCACATCAGCCAGCGGCAAGCGGCAGGTTTCCTATTGTTCTCTATGGTTCGGCAGCGGAACGGTGGTGTAACGCTAGCGTTGAGCAAGCTGAGCGTTGAACTTGGTTCACCTTTCAAAGTGCAACGCGAGTGTATTCAATTGACAAACCGTTTGTGTTGCTTAGGAATGAGATAAAAATTATTATGGTCTGAGCATTGTGTTCCGTTTGCCGCTGCCGCTTGCTTCTGGCTAGAAAGAGGAGAGACACATGAGATGATGGGAGAGAGGCTTGAAACTGGAATCAAACTAAAAACAAAAGAGATTCTGCACAGAGCAATTAGGGGAATGGAGAAAAAGATGAAGGGATGCATGGAGAAAGAAAAAAAAGTGGAGAGGAAGCACAGGAAGAAGAACCATGTGTATGTGTGTGTATAGTATGTGTATGCAATGTGTGTGTGTGTACGTGTAGGTGTGATTGTGAGTTTCTTCTACTGTATGTGTTTGAGTGTTGATAATACGCTAATGCCAAGATGTGTGGAGACAAGGGTATATAAATATGTGTTGAGAGAGAGAGAATGTGTGAAGGAGAGAGAGAGTGTGAAGGAGAGAGAGAGTGCAAATGAAAGCATGTTTCTGAGAGTGCAAGAACATCACCACACAAGTACTACGGCAAATCCCCCACTACACAAAACATAATCACAGAAATGGCATGGACTCAGAGCAGAGCAGAGAGCCTTACTCTCTCAGTCCAATGCAATTATCTTAAGTAGGAAGCCATGCATGCGTTAAGGCAGCAATCACACTGCACTGCCTGTCCATGTAAGTCTCTCTTTTCTAATGGACACAGATATTTAAAGTAGCAAAGTAGCTTTAGCTGAAATGCTATTACCCTTTGACTAGTGTTGTGTGTTACTGCAAAGAAGAGAGTACAGAGGATACACCACACAAAAGCACCCCTCCCCCCCCCACCCCAAACACACACACACACACACACAAGCACACACCAATGAAGAGGATGGGGAAGGTGATGAAGAGTAGGAAGACATGTGGGACCAGGTTGAGCGCATCCACAAAGCAGCCATTGTTGAGGACTCCCTTGTCCACATTGTACGAGTCGTTCCCGTCGTTTCCACAGAAGGAGAGGGCCATGCCGTCTGATTGGTCCAAAAGCACCTAGGAGGGGGAGGAAACCAACCTCACATCACTATGATGCTCAGAGCACATGTTGTCTTTGGCGACAGTTTCACAATGACAACAACACTGGTCTCATTAGTGCTTTCTCTGTTGAGTATAATATGTGTAACATATTGGTGTAACATCATGGTTTTACAAAATAGCCTATAAAATAGTCTGTATGCTACTGAGACCCTTGAATTTCCCCTTGAGGATTAATAAAGTATCTATCTATCTATCTATCTATCTATCTATAACATACAGTAGCCTACATATTTGAGTTAGATGTAAAACCAGTAATGATTCAGAACAGTGCATGTCGGAGCATTGCTTCTTCCTTAAAACCATGAAGTGGGATATAGAAATCATTAAGGCTTAGTAGGACCTTGGCTACATAGCTCTGTCCACAATGATCCAACACTCACATTTACTGAAGTGTGTGTGTGTGTGTGTGTGTGTGTGTGGGGGTAACACTTAACGGAGGACTAACCTCTCTGGTAAAGTGGTTCACTTCAGTCAAACATGTTGCCTGTTTTCCGTCATGTTTCAGGAGGTAGCCTACTTTTTGTAATTAAAACGTTACCACTCACCACCGTTCTACAAATTCGTTTCCCTTTAGAATGGATTGGTCAAACCAAGCAGAACCAGTACGTTGCGTCTATAACTGCTCACAAATGGATATCAACAAGTGTAATCGATGGCTAACAGGAACTGACAGAATGGCCATTAGTCATTTCTATTATTTATAAAGGTAATGCGTTTTCATCAAATGTCATCACAAGCAATTAGATATTGGTAAAATAAGTAGGAGTGCCTAGCCTTCTACCAAACAACGTTTGAAACATCGCTGCCAGCACTTTGATTCACAGCCGACTCAATATTCTGTCACACCCACATGTATGAAAATCAAAGTCTAACCAAACCCACTGATAAGAAACAACTAATCACTTACCGAAAGAAATGTCTTACTCGCACGGTTTCATTCCTGTCCACTGGGTTAATTCGGGGAGACGGCAATCGCAGAATATTGCCGACGCGAATTATTTTTAGATTGGACGCATCAGCTGCGCATGCTGCTGCTGCTCGCGCCTATCGGGTTTCCAAACTTGACTTGAAGTCTGCTGAGACAAAGTTCCTTCCGCAACTAGCCTCCTCCGACATACCGTGTCGGGGAAGAGCTTTTTCCAGAACAATTCATGTGTTGGCAATATTAGTCAATAACCATGGTATACGGTGGGCTAATATTGCCTCACTAAGTGAGACAGTAAGTCTGGCTAGTAAGACTCACTTCGGTCAGATTTTAAAACTGGTATTACAAAGTTCGGAGCGTTATGTGGTGAAGTCTAATTTTCATATAGGCTACGACATAGAATATGTCTGTATAGATTAATATCACGGCAATCTATTTCTTCACATTGGTCCCGGATTGGTTTAGTAGGCTATATCGCCAACATTGTCGTTTCTGCCACCTGCATGTTGCATATAATAAACCAGTTATTTTGAACAGAGCTGAACGGTCACGAAACACGTATGCGCATATAGTAATTCTTTAACGAGGTTGTCATTCACCAATACCGTTGCCTACCATTGACTGAATTGAATTCTGTGTTTGCATCGGAATGACCTCGCACTTCAGTAAATAGCTATGACAGTAGAAGCGAGCGAGCAGAAATCCCATGGAGGTTAAATAGGTAAATCATGTCAGTGACTGACACGCTTACCTACAGTAGGAACCGCTGTCTCAATTCCAAGCGTTCAGAGCGCGTCCGCGGTCACTATTCCCCTCAGCATGTCACGAACTGTGCTATCGTCACCTCTGATTACGACTAACAGGCAGCGGTGGACTCCATTGTAGAACCGTAGAACATGTCAACGTGCCTCCTCTCGTTTCAGCATCACGTTATGGCGTCGAGAGTAGCAGAGCGTCGCTCTTCTCTTCTGAAGGAATATGGGCTTGCACCGCGGGTAGCGTAAAAGCTGCAGTAGCCTACATGTAGGTCATGTCTGCTCTAGCGAGAGATAGGTTATATTAATAATCACCGCGGTTTAAATAGCACATGTGGACATTTCAATAGGAATGTGAACAGTGACAGACATGCATTAAATGCCTACACTGTGATCTTGAATCAGTGTAGCTTGGTCAAGCCAGAGTCAAGGACATTGCAGCATTAACGGATTTTTGAGACTTCTGGAAAACCACACGTCCTGGTGAGGGGTCGGGGTCAGAAAACAAAGTGTGAATTATTTGACATTGAAATAATTATAGATAGACATTTACAGTATTTTTTTTAATGATGTTATTGAATACCTGCTTGGCATAAGTCAACCGTATTTTGTTCTGTTCGTCCACACTGTGAGTGTTGGACATTAAATAAAATAGGCCTAAATAAAAAAATCTCCATGGCCTTGTGTAACCTAAATAATAAAACATCAACAAGATTAACCTCGTTCTCAGGGGAGAGATCTCATGTGCCATTTCTCTTAGGTTTGGCAGTGCCTCAGCAATCCTGCCCTCATGTTACCCAGCAGGGTTATTTTGGCTTTTCATCCACTCATGATAGCACGGAACAGCACACACACAGAGACAGACACAGTCAGACACACACACACACACACACACACACACACACACACACACACATTCACATTCTGCACATGCAAAACACATGCAGACATACACACACAAATACACACTCACACACTGCATATGCAACCTGTTACGACCCCCTGTGCCCCTTCAGGCCTGACATGGCCATGGGCAATGCAGCCCTAGCTTGTCCAATTAGCTCATCATACACACCTGCTTAAGGTGTGTGGGTATTTAAGGTATTTTTGGTTACTTTTAAATAAATACTTTATTGGTTAAAGTTATCTCTGTTGTCCCGACTCCCTCTTTATGTTGCGGCTTTGAGCTGGGTCGTAACAAACCATACATAGATCACACACACACACACACACACAAATGCCTTATTGGGGTCTGTGTAATACTTTATGACCTAGTTGCAACATGCAGGGAGACCATAGACAGACCTCCGTTTAAGGTCACAATAATAACAAAACTGTCGTTTTATGGTTTGCATACATTGTTCTCTGACAGGTCCGGCAGATGTCCTGGTAGGCCTATTGTTTCTGAGATAGATATCCAGTCCTCTTGTCCAGATGTCCAAAGCTAACAGCAAATGACACAATTGACTAAGCGACAGAGTTGATGAATCAGTGGTTCTCTTTAGCTGTCGATTGTATTGACGTTGAGGAGAACAATATTGGCTACTGGGATGTCTGTGGAAGTGTGTGGATGTTTGCTCAATCAGAGTAATGAAGTATGGCAAAAGCATTGGGTGTCAGTGAAGAGCTTCCTCTGTATATCACTGTGCTGACAGAATAATTTCTAACATGCACACATGTGTTCTCTATCACACACTGACACAGAGACACTCTCTTTCTGAAACACGCACACAAACATGCACACACACTCTGTAAGAAAGACTCTTATTTTGTTTGTTTGACGTTGCCTAGAAACCTTGGCTCGTGCAGCCTCGTTAAGTTTCAATTCAGTTTCAGAGTGACACGAGTTCGTGGTCAAACAATAGTTTAAGTAATTTACGTGCCCAAAACACATTTATGTGCTGGATTGTGTGCGTCCATACAAAAGTAAGTGTTTGTAGAGTTGCAGACATGATAAGTCAGGTTGTAGCGGTCACCATAAATGTGTACATTCCGTTATTCATGATTAGAATGCTAAGCAGAAAGTTAGCATGCTAAGCTGAGTTTTATGTTGCTATGTGTTGGTTTTATGTTGCTTAGCTTGATACCCACGGTCATTTTGATATGCGATGCTTGCATGTAATGTAGTTATTAGCTAATGGTTAACGTGTGAAGGTTAATGTCATTTAATGCAGCATACTGATTTAGTCCTTCTTCTTTATTTACAGACCACACATTAAAGTCCACACTCACATACTGTACATAAAGGCATCCACCCAGACTTAGATAGCCTCCATTACATTTCTGGAAGATTGTATGGAACCAATGAAGGCACATTAAAGAGATAAAGAAGACTGCTTTGTGGATTCTTCGTGTTCTAACAGACACGCCCGAGCAATACAACCAGCCAATCCAACCAGCAAATACAGTCCTTAACCTCATTAACATTTTGGTCCCACGAGCCGGAGACTGTGTTGATTCGGGATCAAGATGGAACAAATAAGTGAAGCAGTTCGTCCTAAGCGACAGACACATCTCCCACGTTACCTCGAAGAATATGAGCTCAACACAGGCAGCGGCAAACGTCATTCTCCTTCGACTACGATAGAAATGCTCATACAGGAGAGCGAACAGAGATGTATAGCGGAGCTGGGAACAGTCAAGATGACACCCACCACACATCCACATGCTTCATATTCAAGGCGCCAAGTGCAGTGGGACCCAGCCCTCAACGAGCAAGAGGACGAGTTTTCCCTCAGGCCCCGCGCAGAATATGATACATGGAGTAAGCACGAAAGTGAAGACTTTGCTGCTGCATGTAAGGCCGAGCTAGGAGATTCGCAAGGAGAACGTGGAACTGCGTGAATCACATGAGTACATGTTACATGACATTGCATGTCTAAGATATGTCCACGATGATGTGAGGTCGCTAGCTGACACAGTGAAGGCCCTAGCTGAAACCTGAACAGAGCCTCATCATACAGTATGGCCAGACCTGCCACCTCCTCCACCTCCTGCAACACAAGGCCCAGGTGAAGAGGACGGAAACTATGACAACATCGACTGGCCGCCACCACCACCAGGGCGAACACCCCGGCCATCAGAGCATCCTGATGAAGGAGAAATGGTCTCAGCCATAGATAGAGTGATGGGTGAGCTACAGCTTCTGAAACAGAGTGCGGCTTCTAGTTTAAAAGCCACCTAGTAGGCCAATGCCGCCTAGCAGGCCTATGCCACCTAGCAGGCTTACTCAATCCCAGCCATTCTCGGCTATACGCCCCCCATCGTTCACCCCCTCAGACCACAGAGCCCCGTATGATCCTGGTGCGTGCTACAGATACTCACCTAGCCCTGGAGCAGGCTATGGTTCTTCACCCATGGGCCATCAGCGGTCATTCAACTCCCCTGTGTCTGAAGAGATGGTCTACAGAGGGCCCAAGCCGAAGATACCATTTTTCAGCCACAGAGACCCAATGGAGTTCGCCCGTCTTAAATTAGCCCTTGAGAATCTCCTACCTGAAGACAGCTCAGAGCTCTTCAAATACCAAGTCCTCATCGACCACCTAAAACTCGAAGAGGCCTGTCTGGTAGCTGATTCTTACCTCAATTCCCCACTCCATACTCTGACACTATGTCAGCCTTAGATGAGAAATTCGGCCAGCCCCATCATGTGGCTCTGAAGAGAGTAGCCACTGTTATGGAGTCACCAGAGGTGAAGCGTGGAGATGTTGCAGCCTTTGAGAAGTTTGCACTACACGTACAGTCCCTGGTGGGCATGCTCCAGACCCTGGGACCCGACGGAGATGTGGAGCTGAGATGCGGCTCGCACGTTGCCCGTCTACTCACAAAACTCCCACCAGAAATGAGAGCTGACTTTCGCCGTCAGATGCTTCAACGACCTGGGTCGACATACACCCTGATTGACCTGGCAGAGTGGCTAAGATACGAGTCCTGGTGCCAAGGCTATGAGGTTGAGCTGGCAAGCAAGGGGCAAGTGCAGCATAGCTCAAACATTGAGAAGAAGCAGAGTAGACATGCGGCTTCTGTTCTACATGGAGCAGAGCCCCCTGTAGCCACAAATCGAACACAGCAACGCTCTATGTCATCAGAGAAGAGAGGCAAAGCAAAGCCCTATTGCCCATACTGTGAGAGCTCAGAACATTTCCTAAGCCAATGCCAACCCATCCAGAGACTCACAAAGGAGCAAGTGACTGAGTGGATCAAAGCAAACAGACGATGCTGGCGTTGCGCAAGGAACCACCAAGCCGCACAGTGTGACCTGAAAAGGCTCTGCGACGTGTGCCAAGGCAAACACTTGAAGGTCCTTCACGAGGTCAATCAGAGAGGCACGGCTGAGCCACCCAGAGAGGAGAACTGCTACGTCAACACGGCAACTGAGATCCTCTATCTAGACAGACCAGCTGATTCATCAAGGGTCCTGCTGAAGATAATAAAAGTGCTGCTAAGCCATCATGACCGCAAGCTGGAAACCTATGCAGTGTTGGGCGATGGCTCCGAGCGCACCATGCTCCTCCCTGAGGCTGCCAAGCAACTAGGGTTAGAAGGGCACCCCTGAAGAACTCAACCTGCGCACCATAAGGCAGGACGTCCAGGTGCTCAGAGGAGCACGTGTGTCTTTCCACCTATCTCCCGCTACTCAGCCAAAGAAGAGCTTTAAAATCACACAAGCCTTTACATCAGAGCGTCTTGGCCTTGCTGAGCAGTCTTACCCCATCACGTCTCTCCAGAAGAAATACAAGCACCTTGTAGGTCTACCCCTCAAGCAGTTTGACCGAGTCAAGCCCCTCATACTCATAGGTGCCGACCACCTGCACCTGCTCACCCCAGTCGAACCGGTGAGATTGGGCCCACCAGGAGGACCTGCCGCTATCCGCACTCGACTGGGATGGACTCTGCAAGGCCCCGCCAGGTTAGTCCAGCAGACTCTGCCACACCAGCAGTGTCTGTTCACCACCGTCTCCCACAGACAGCTGAACTGATGACAAATGTACAAAGGCTGTGGCAGATGGACGTGGTGCCGTTTCAAAGTGACAAGGTAGTCATGCGGTCAAAGGAGGACCAAGAGGCGGTGGACATCCTTGAGGCGAAGACAATACGCGTGGAGGTCGATGGTGTTCTGCGGTACGCTACCCCTCTGCTGCGCAAACGTCAAATGCCCCTCTTCCAAGCCACCAAGGAGGTGGTCATGCCAAGTCTAAGGAGCACTGAGAAGAGGCTGGCTAGGGACCCAGCATTCGCAGAGGCATACTGTGAGGAGATCCGCAAACTAGTCAAAGCAGGATCAGTAGTGAAGCTCAGCACCGATGTCACAACAGAGAGTGAAACGTGGTTCATCCCACATCATTTAGTACAGCACAACGACAAGAACCGTATAGTGTTCAACTGCTCGTACCAGTGCCGAGGCCTTAACCTGAACGAAGCGTTACTGCCTGGGCCAACCCTGGGGGCCTCTCTTCTTGGAGTCCTACTGCGTTTCAGACAAGACGCAGTGGCCATTAGCGGTGACATACGCAGTATGTTCCATCAAGTTAGGCTCCTGCCAGAAGACAGGCCACTCGTCAGGTTCGTATGGAGAGATATGAGGCGAGAGGATCCTCCGGATGTATACGAGTGGCAGGTCTTACCATTTGGCACAACCTGTTCACCATGCTGCGCCACGCTTGCACTTCAACGACATGTGAGGGAGCACAGTGTTGCTGATGAAGACGTGCGGCGGTCCGTAGAACAGTGCTTCTACGTCGACAACTGCTTACAGAGTGTGCCAACAGTCGATGAGGCAAAGCAGCTCGTGGATAAGCTCCGTGCTCTGCTCACCACTGGTGGCTTTGATCTCCGCCAGTGGGCAAGTAATGTACCAAGTGCAATCAGTCACTTACCCACCGAAGCCAGGTCCAACAGCCTTGAGCACTGGCTTTCCAAGGGCGACGCCAGCCATCCAGAATCTGCTCTTGGACTCATCTGGCACTGGGAGTCCGATAGTCTCGGCTACAAGCATCGACCCCTAGAGTATGGAGAACTGACGATGCGGAACATGTACAAAGTCCTAGCTCGACAGTATGATCCTCTGGGGTACATCCTGCCGTACACGACACGAGCAAAAATGCTTGTTCGACGCCTATGGGATAAACAGCGTGGCTGGGACGACCCACTTCTTCCCGAAGAGCTGCTGCACGGGTGGAAGGAATGGGAGGCCGAGCTTGAGGTTCTACCACATATATCTCTACCCCGACCTTATATGCCAACTCAAGCTGACGTTCTCACCAGGCAGATCCACATCTTCAGCGAAGCGTCGGAAAGCGACGAGTCTGTCGCATACCTACGGACAGAGGACACTCATGGCAGAGTCTACCTGTCATTCCTCGTGGATTCCTGAAATCCAAGAGTTAACAGACTCCAGCTGCTGGCACTACGTAGACACCGCCCAGAACCCCGCAGATGACATAACACGGGGGAAGACTCTGGAGGAGCTAGCAGAGTCAAACCGCTGGAGTCAGGGGCCAGGTTTCCTTCTCAAGGGACCAGAAGAGTGGCCTTCCAGGCCATCCACAGTGGTTGAACCGGATCCTGCAGAATACCGTAAGCTTACCTTCTGTGGCCTGACATCAACAGTTGACCAGCCCAGAATTTCCACAGCTGAACAGTATGCCTGCTGGAAGGACTTTGTTGAAGCCACTGCATATGAGCTTGATGGGGCGGCCGCACAGCCTGGCAGCCCGACCGCCTCCATCTATCAGCAAGCAGAGTTGTTAATCATCAAGCAAGCGCAACAGGACTGTTTTCAGGAAGAGCTGCGCCTCCTAGAAGCAGGCAAGCCTGTACAGTGCAGCAGCCGTCTACTTACCCTGTTGCCGGAGCTGGACCCTGTAGCAGGGATCATACGCGTAGGGGGAAGGTTACGGAGAGCAGAGGCACTAGACTCCAGCTCCTTACATCCGATCGTCTTGGACCCCTCCCATCCAGCCACCAAACTCCTGGTCCAGGATTATGATGCTCGTCTATGTCATCCTGGGCCTGAACGGGTGTACGCAGAGATGAGGCGTTCTTTCTGGGTCCTGCGTGGGAGAGAAGCTATCCGACGTGTACAGCACCAGTGTAAAGAATGTCGAAGGTGGAAGGCCCGTCCTGCAGTGCCAAAGATGTCAGACCTACCTGCAGCTCGGTTGCGACTCTTTAAGCCTCCATTCTATTCCACTGGCGTTGATTGTTTCGGGCCTTTCCAGATCAAGATATGGCGCCGCACAGAGAAGAGGTGGGGCATTATCTTTAAATGCCTCACAACCCGTGCTGTGCACTTTGACCTCCTACCAAGCATAGACATAGACTCTTACCTGATGGCACTTAGGAGGTTCATCGCTCGCAGAGGGACGCCGGCAGAAGTCTACTCAGACCAAGGGACCAATTTCAAGGCCGGTGAGAAAGAGCTATGTGAAGCCTTCACCAGTATGAGCCCAGAACTCCAGAAGCTCCTTGCCAAGCAGAAAATTGCCTTTCACTTCAACCCGCCTGCAGCTCCACATTTCGGTGGGGCCTGGGAACGGGAGATCAGATCAGCAAAGAATGCTTTATACACAGTGATAGGATCCCAGTCAGTAGCTGAGGAAGTGCTTTGCACAGTCCTGCTGGAAGTTGAAGCCATCCTGAACTCTAAGCCGTTAGGCTATACGTCCTCAAGTATAGCCGATGAGGACCCAGTGACACCAAATGTCCTGTTAATGGGGCGGCCTGACGGCGCCTTACCACAGGTAGTGTACCCTATGGACAAAGGCCTCACCAGAAAGAGATGGAAGCACTGCCAAATTCTGGCTGACCAGTTCTGGGCAAGCTTCAAACGGAACTACCTACCCACTCTACAGCTTCGCCAGAAGTGGCACGCCAACACAGAAGACCTCGCTGATGACTCAGTGGCCTTGCTGGTGGACCCATAGCTCCCTAGAGCCAGTTGGCCCATCGGGAAGATCATCAAAGTTCATCGGAGCGGTCAGCATGTCCGGTCAGCAGACATTCAAATCAGAGACAAAGTGTATACCAGGCCAGTGACTCGACTCATTCGCCTTACAGCCATCCCGGACCCTGATGACACCGGAGATCCCATCGGCACCTGAGGAGGATGAGTCTTTCCCAAGAGCGAATTGCTTTAGCAATTTGGGGGCGGCTGTACGAAAGACTCTTATTTTGTTTGTTTGACGTTGCCTAGAAACCTTGGCTCGTGCAGCCTCGTTAAGTTTCAATTCAGTTTCAGAGTGACACGAGTTCGTGGTCAAACAATAGTTTAAGTAATTTGCAGTTTACGTGCCCAAAATACATTTATGTGCTGGATTGTGTGCGTCCATACAAAAGTAAGTGTTTGTAGAGTTGCAGACATGATAAGTCAGGTTGTATCGGTCACCATAAATGTGGACATTCCGTTATTCATGATTAGAATGCTAAGCGGAAAGTTAGCATGCTAAGCTGAGTTTTATGTTGCTATGTGTTGGTTTTATGTCGCTTTAGCTTGATACCATTTCTCATTAACACACTCCTCTTTCTGCCCTCTCCCTCTATTTGGTCTTCAATTCAATTCAATTCAATTCAATTCAAGGTAGCTTTATTGGCATGACAAATATTTCTTTGCATTGCCAAAGCAGGACATCAAACAATACAATACAGAACATACGATAGATAAGACATTTATACATATAAACGTGTGTGTGTGTGTGTGTGTGTGTCTGTGCTGGTAGGTATTTCATGTGTATAGTGTCTAATCACTGTCCCTCGCTCTATGGCATTCAGTGACATATTTAGCAGCAAGAGCTGCTGTCTGTCCTTGCTGTCCAAGTAAGACAGGCAGTACTTCCTGTTCTCCCAGGTTTCGGAACTCCGGGATTAGGTTGGTAAATTTATCAAAGTAGGTATCACTAATAAATTAAAATTTCTTACATTGAAGAAGAAAGTGCACCTCCGTCTCAACCTCACCTGTCGTACAGTGACCACAGACTCTTTGCTCTCTTGGCAACCATGACTTTCTTAGTCTGCCTTTTTCTATGGCTAGGCTGTGGTCACTGAGTCTGTATTTGGTCAAGATCTGTCTCTGCTTTATATCTCTGACAGTAGAGAGATATTCTTCTAATTCATATTTAGATTTTATGGCCCGATAACATTCTAGTTTGTTTTGTTTTTTTGTTTCATTATGCCAATGTTCCAAATATTTTTCTTTAGATTTCTGGATAATCTGGTTGAGATTTAGTCTAAAAGCAGAGCTTGGCTGAGAGAGTGTATTAGTATTTGTTAGAGGGGGATTACTTAGTCTCAGCACAAGCTGACTCAGAGGACTCTTCCTGAGATCCTGAGTTTTTGCTGCGATGAAATGCAGTGTGTCTCTGGGACTTGTTTGGAGATGCATCCAGAATTTAAGTGCTCTCTTTTGTATGTTGATGGCCAATGGGAATCTGCCTAATTCAGCCCTACATGCATTGGTTGGTGTTTTCTTTTGGATTTTTAAAATTAATCGACAGAATTCTGCATGTAGGGATTCTACAGGATGCTTGTCCCATCTAGTGTAGCTGTGCACACTGAGTGGACCCCATACCTCACTTCCATATAGCGCAATAGGCTGGATAACACAGTCGAATATTTTGCACCAAACTTTAATTGGTATGTTTATGTTCCAGAAGTTTCTTTTTATTGCATATATATGCTTCTGCGAAGCTTTTTTTTTAGAGCATTCACTGCCATGCTAAAGCTCCCAGATGCAGTTATGATCAAGCCGAGGTAAGTGTACTGCATCGTGTGATCTAGGCGGTGCTGCCTAGATTGAAAGGGTATCTGTGTTCCTGACATCTGGGCTTCTTTTGGAATATCATAATGTTTGTCTTTTTTAGATTTACTGTCAGGGCCCAGTGCTGACAGTATTTCTCTAGCAGGTCCAGGTGCTGCTGTAGTCCCTGTGCAGTGGGAGATATCAGCACCAGGTCGCCTGCATAGAGGAGGAATTTAATTTCTTTTTTTTTTAGGGTAAGGCCAGGAGCTGTAGACTGTTCCAACTGCACCGCTAACTCATTGATGTAAATATTGAACAGTGTTGGACTGAGGCTACAGCCCTGCCTCACCCCTCTTTTTTGAGTGAAGTATTCTGTAATTTTGTCGCCAATTTTCACAGCATTTCTGTTTTCAGAGTACATTTCCTTAACTAATTGGTAAACTTTACCCCTACAATCGCTTTGTAAAAGTTTATAAAATAGTCCTTCATGCCAGATTGAATCAAATGCTTTTTTTGAAATCAACAAAACAAGCAAATATTTTTTCATTTTGTGTTTGGTTTACATGTTTAGTTATTAGGGTGTGTAGGGTGTAAATGTGGTCCTAGTCTTGCGGTAATTTGGAAGAAATCCAATTTGACTTTTGCTGAGGACATCGTGCTCCTTAAGGAAGGCTACTATTCTTTTGTTGATAATGCTGCTAAACACCTTCCCCAGACTACTGTTCACACAGATGCCTCTAAAATTATTGGGGTCCAATTTATCTCCACTTTTGTAGATGGGTGTAATGTACCCTTGGCTCCAGATGTCAGGAAAACAGCCAGAAGTTAAAGTGAGATTGAACAATTTGAGTATAGCCCTTTGCAGTTCAGGGGTGCTGTGTTTAAGCATTTCTCCTCTGATGTGATCAGGGCCGCAGGATTTTTTTGTTTTGAGTTTTTTAATTTTGGATTCAAGTTCGAATTGTGTAATTGGGAAGTCAAGGGGGTTTTGGTTGTCTTTAATTGTCTTTTCAAGGGATTGTAATTTTTTCATGGTTTTTTCATAATTCAAATGTAGATCTTGAGGTTGGATGTCTGTATACAAATTTTCAAAGTGCTTTTTCCAGATTTCACCATTTTGAATCGGTAAGTTCTGTGGTTTTGTTTTGCTCAGACCATTCCACATCTCCCAAAATTGATTATTTTGTATAGATGCTTCGATTTTGCTGAGAGTTGTGTTGGTGTCATTCTGTTTTTTCTTTCTCAGCAACATTTTATAGTGTTTAAGAGTTTCGTGGTAGTTCTTTCTAAGATTTGTATTTTCAGGCTGGTGGTGCTTTTGATTGGAAATATGCCTCAATCTAGTCCTGAGTTGTTTACATTCCTTGTCAAACCATTTTTCTTCAGTTTTGTTCTTTGCTCGATTTTTGTTAGACTTCTTCATGCCAGCTACATTTGCTGCTTTCAGAAATATTTTGTTTAGTTCTTTTGTGGCTTCATTAACACCAGTTTTGCTAATCTCAAAACATTTTGAGTTGTAGGATCTAATGCATTGTTTTAGTTCTGAAGAATTTAGAGCTTTTAAAAAGTTATCTGGGCTGTCCTGAGTCCATCTATATGTCCCATTGAGACGGAATAGCTTGCTGGACTCTGTTTTGGGCTGCTGTATGATTTTGAGAAAGATGTTAGTCTGGTTATGATCCGATAGTGGAGTTTGCCACCTGACAGTGAATGCTCTGAAGGAGTTGGGGTCCATGTCAGTGATTGCATAGTCAACTACACTAGCTCCAAGAGCTGAACAATACGTGAACCTCCCTAAAGAGTCCCCTCTGATCCTGCCATTAAGCATATACAGCCCTAAGGCTCGACAGAGATGCACTAACTCTTTACCATTTTTATTGACAGTACGGTCAAGGCTGTTTCTCTGGGGTAAGTTTGGTGTAAAATAAAGGTTGTTTTGACCAAACACATGGTTGTTACCATGAGGGTCTATGTGATCTATTTCACACCCAGTCCTGGCATTTAGGTCCCCACATATCAGCACATTTCCCTGGGCCTGGAAATGGCTGATGTCTGTGTAGAGATTGCTTATGTAGTCCTCCTCATAATATGGAGATTCTATTGGTGGGATGGATATGGCACAAAGGTATATATCATTAATTGATATACCAGAGCTCTTTTTTAATTTTAGCCAACAGTGTGATTTCCCTATTTGGATGATAGAAAGGTGATTAGTAAGGTTTTCCTTGTACCACACCAATATTCCCCCAGAGTTTCTGCCATGACATATGCCATTGAGTTTGAGCGAGGAGATTACAATTTCATTGTATCCCTTAGGACAGTGTGTAGGTGTATCTGTGCGGCACCATGTTTCAGTGAGGATAAGAATATCCACATTTTCAATGTTTTTCAAAAACTCGGGTTGAGTACTCTTAATACCAAACGTTGAGGAGTAGAGTCCTTGTATGTTCCAACAACTAACATAAAATGAATTCATACTTTCACAAAATGGACAAATTCAATGGAACAGATTAAAGAAGTTATTTGAATAGAGTAGGCTAATCAAATCAAAGTCTGTGGATAATGATACAAGTTTGAGAAATACAAATTCAAACAATGTTTGAACATTCATACACAGCTGCAATGGGGGTGGGGGGTGGAACAGGGGTGAATAATGGCATTGGGGGGTGATGGTGTGACAAGGGAGGGGAGGGGGGATCCATTAGCAGTGTGTGCGTTGGGTTGGGGGGGTGGGGGGTAAGGGTAGTATGTGACCTGTTCGGGGGTATTCCTTGTGATGTCATGAAGGAAGGGGCTGTGGATGGTGGGAGGGGAAGGGGAGGGGTGTCTATTGGCGGAGGGGGGGTTTGAGGTGTGCATTATTATTTGTTACCCAGAAGTTTGCTGCACAACAGGTGAAGTATATTTTTAATTTCCCCCAGCTCTGTGGGTTTGTTAGTGGTTAGGCCTACTGGTTGGGCTGCTGCGGCTGCATAGGTCTGAGGCCTTTCCTTCGGGGGCTTTCTCGCAGGGGGGGTGCTGGCCTTCAACTTGGTGGGGCGTGGGTGTGTTGTTGTCCTCGTACTGGTGGGAGAGTGGAGGGCTGCTGGTCTGTCCTCTGGAACACGTTGAACCACAGGGATGGGTGGGAGTTGTTGTTGATGTCATGGCGGAGCATGGATGGTGGTGTTGGGGTTGCGAGCCAGTGCACAGTCTTTGAGGGATTTTGCAAACTTTCCTATCCTGTCCTTGTGTAGGTGGATCCCGTCATACATATCCCTCAGGCTGATGGTGGGATGGTGTGCCATATGCACATTAGGCAGGGTTGTGCATCCTCTGTAGACATCTGCATTTATGCCATTGATGACGTGAGGTGGTGTGTCGTATCTTGGTAGTAGGGTCGAGACAACCACGCGGGCATCAGGGAACATATTACTGGCCTTTTTTGCTGCATTGCACAGGGCCCCAGCAGTGGCCCTGTGTAGATAGTGTAGGTCATTGGTGCCAGTGTGAATGATGATTACCTGTGGGTTTCCCAGAGTCTTTCTTTCCAGCAGCTGTAATGCCTGCTTGGTTGTGCTGCAGTGTTTGAGCAGGACCTGGTGTTGTGGAAATAGTCTCTCAAGGTCCAGAAATGTCCTATTTGAGTCCATCAGCAGGACAACCTGCGGACGACCATCTGCTGTTCTGCTTGGCAGGGGTGTTGGGTGGGGTGGCTGGCTGTGAGAAGAGGGTGTAGCTTTGGGAAGAGCTGGTCTGCTTGTGGAAAGTTGTGCCACTGGAGTAATTCCATCTGCTGGTGTTTTGACCGATGTACTTGGGTTATGGCAGTTTGTATGGGTGCAGTATGGAGGCTGTGTACAGGCCTGTAGGTTAACTAGTTGTTCTTTCATCTCCTGCAGTTGCGTTTTGAAGGACTTTTCTCTGCTGTTGGCATGTTTTTCTAAGTTGGTTATATGTTGCCTTAGTTCTTTATTTTCGTCCTGTACCTCCTTCAAAGTAGTCCTGAAAGCAGCAGTGATTGTATTGATGTCAGCTTTAAGTTGTTGAACCTCATGTCTGAGTTGCTGCACCAAGTTGCTGTTGCTTGTCTCATGGAGTCTGGCCTGTATCTGCTCCCTGAACTCAGTAAAGTCCAGCTCCAGCAGTGCCAAGCTGTCCCTCAGCTGCCTATCATGAGAGGGGGGAGGGGGAATGGCTGCTGCAGGCAGAGTGGGCTGTGTGTGAAAAGGGGAAGGGGGGGGGGGAGGGGGTGCTGTGGGCAGAGGGGGCTCCTTGTCTGCGTGGTCTACAACTGCACCTCCTTTCTTCTTATCCACCTGTATTTTCATCTTAGGGAACTTTTCCTCAAAAGATATCAAGCTAGCCTCATTACCTTGCAGTAGTACTGTTCCTTTAGTGGTGTAGTATGTAATTGTGAGCACAGCATTATCTGTGTCCAAGCTGTCATCACTACATATGATGATCCTTCCACCCCGGCCAATCCCCTCTCTCACTGTAAACTTGTATTCACTGTATATGGCTTCTTTCCATTCAGGTACACAGTTTGTGTGAAAGATTAGGTTGTTTTTTATTCTCTTGCCCTTGATGCAGATATAGTCACAGAAAAGAGTGTCAGGATTTTCTTTAAGAAGTTTTTCTCTGTACTTCCCTCTTGCAGTAGCAGATTTGCAACTGTTAGGAAACTCCACCTCTCTGCTCTGCCCTAGCATGGTTGCCATGGTAGCCAGATGTTACAATGTTGCAATTTCCAACGGCTCTGCTGCACTCTGCCGTAACAGGAGAAAATTCTCTCTAGCTAGTTAGCTAAGTGAAGTTATTTGTCTTAGTCTCCTGATTTGATTTCAACAATTTGTTGTATGTATTTCAATATTTAGTCCTTGCTTTCTGGATGACTATCAGGTAGAGATGTCTGTGCCTACCTTGCTGCTGGTTGGGTTGTTAGTGGCATGCCCTTAGAGATTGGTTCATTGAAGCTCTTTTGATCTTTGTTGTAGCTCTTGTTTGCTAATCTCTGCTATTGGGGTTGCTGCTCTCCACTTGTAGCATAGTCCCTCAGGGTAATTCAAGCTTATTTTGGTGTTTTGTTGTCTCTTCTTTTTAATATCACTTTTATCTTCAGACAAGATCTTCTCCTAGTTTTTATAAGTAATTATTTAACATTTTCTCCCAAAATTCTGTCCATTTTCTGTCCAAATATTTAAAAAGTTTAGGAGCTCATTTTAGTTGTGGCTCTTCGGAATTCGGCTCTCTCTCTCT
>NC_063205.1:26675637-26683137 GCF_017589495.1 Alosa alosa | reverse complement strand
TGTACACACACACCACATACAGTTTGTTATAATTAATCTTCAGTGCCGTGCGTTTAGGGGAATAACTAACATATACAGGTACATTAAAATGTTGCAATTAATCGTATATAATTTAAATCTCACCCCTGTAAAAACTATATAAAACTTAACTGTAAATGGTCTATCTTGGGCGCATTTTGTGCTACCTATGGAACGCTCGCAGCAATGTCAGTATTTTAATTTCGGCCAGTGAAGTATAAGTATACACTCTTTTGATCCCGTGAGGGAAATTTGGTCTCTGCATTTATCCCAATCCGTGAATTAGTGAAACACACTCAGCACACAGTGAATACACAGTGAGATGAAGCACACACTAATCTGCAACAACAGCGTCACAATTTAGTTAAAACGGTGATTTTCTCCTCTTCTGGCGTAGGCTATGGTGACGGAAGAACCATGCCAACTTTGGATGCGGTTATCT
Source organism: Alosa alosa (assembly GCF_017589495.1). Classification (NCBI taxonomy): domain Eukaryota; kingdom Metazoa; phylum Chordata; class Actinopteri; order Clupeiformes; family Clupeidae; genus Alosa; species Alosa alosa. The sequence continues at coordinate 26,682,677 of NC_063205.1, read as the reverse complement.
TAGCGATGCTTTTTGCAACACCCTCGATATAGGCTACATGGAAAGCTTAGTTTATGGCTGTTCATGTGAGCACAATAACTTAATTTTGTAAATTTTACCAAAGCGACTGGTTTCGCCTTGCAGGGTCACATAGGCTATTTCATCAGCACCTTGCATTTTGAGCATTGCACATAACCTGTAGAATTTCCATCAGAATCCATCACCACTCCAAACACTTTCCAGACCTCTGATTTTCCCACTCCTGTAGTAGCGACGGTGAATTCACCTGCGGCAAGTTTCCTTTTCACCAACTCCATCTTCTTATCCAGGCTAAAGGCGTGCACGCAGCGGCGTCAGGGCTGCCCCTGCCCATGATGCACGTTGCACGCAGCAACCAGACTTTCTTTACGGTGAACAGCAGCGATGATTAATACATGTTTTTTTTCACTGAGCGGAAAAGATTAAGCCCGAGGTCCGACCCGACCCGAGTCATTTGCTTATATTTTTGACCCGAACCCGTCCCGAACCAGCGGGTCCCGTTGAGAACTCTAGTTCGAATCGGCAACCCCCCGGTTACAAGTCCGAAGCGCTAACCAGTAGGCCACGGCTGCACCAAAAAAGTCAGTGGTACACAGATTACGTTGTTGGAGAGAACGTCTCTGTCATGGCTGGCTGACAACAATGAATACCTCATAAGTAACGTGGGAATATTCTTCACACACTCGCCAATACATTCCCCCCATCAATCACTACTAGTGCAGCCCTGTACTGCCCGTCTGTGTGAAAGTTTATTGAATGACGTTTTTACGCAGCCGGAACAAAGCCACAGATAGACCTCATTCATCATCCTGAAACTGTTAATGCCCCAACTGGTAATACTGCATGGATAATGCGTTTTTATTTTCTGACACTTGGAGGTGAACTAAGAGTCGCTATTTCTCCAGATTAAAAAATCATAACTTTATATTGGATTGTTCTGCGCTGCTAAGCCTATTATTTGATGCCGACCAGCCATGGCGCGGGAATCTAATGGAGAGATACTACTGTAGCGTGGTGGCCACACCGCGCCTTTCAAAAAGGGATTATGAAAATCAGCACTCCTCTTCAGACCGTTCAGACAAACAAACATGAAAACTCGTTTAGGCGGAAATGTGCTGCGTGCTCACAGAGAGAGCCAGACAAGTGAAGTGGATAAAAGCTGAGTCAGACTGAAGAAGACGAATGGGTCAAACCAGGACAGGGGTGCTACGCGCGATATATTGCTCAGGTGTTCCATGCATGGACTCTGTGGAGTCATCTGGTGATTCAAATTAATTGAATTCAATGAATTCAATTAATGTGTGTATGTGTGTGTGTGTTTGCACCTATGAATCTCACACACTCTCTGTCTCTCTCTCTCTGCTGTCTCTCTCTAGCCCTTTTCACACAGAGATTACGCAAAATTTGCTGGAAGGGGAGACGTCTTTTTGCAGCATTGTGTGTATGAAATTTGCCGGCTTGCTGACCTGTTCACATGATCTAGGAGGCAGGATCAGCTAGCAAATTAAAACGTGACGTGGAACAGGGGGCGTGTAGAGTGATAGTCATATTATGCGTGGGCCTTCAGATGCAGCAGGTGTGATTTCCAAAACCATGGCAGGAGAACCGACTACACTTTGGTTAGCTGCTGCACACATTTTTAGTGCCCTAAATAAAAATGTGTTTTGCTGTTGCTTAGAATGTTAGATTCTTGCGATAGATGTCTTCAGACAATACAAAGTAATTTGGAAAGGAAATTGAAGAGAAGAGTTGCCCCCTGCGTTGGCCGTGATGCCCCTTTGACAATAGGAGGTTCACAGGCTACTATGGGCTTGGTGCCACCTTTTTTCAATATTCTGCGTTAAGTCCGACTAGCGATTTTTATTTAGCCTATGGCCTGGCAATTAAGCTTAGCATTCACAGCGCAAATTAATTTAGTCTTTTACGCAGTGAAGAAAGTGACTCTTTCTCTCTGTGAATGTGTGTGTGTGTGTGTGCAAGAAAACACCTGGAAATATTACTGACAAATATTTTCCCTCATAAATGATGTCAGTAATGATGATATGCATCTATGATTAATTATGATTAGTGAGACAGAAGCTCACCAGAGAAAATGCATAGTGGAAGGTAGGGGACAGAGTGAATTCACACAATTTCTTGTTATTTGTTTGCGTTCCGTTGTTTGGGTTCCACAATGTTGACATGAGCAACAAATCTGAGTTTGTGTGTTCAAAAAGCTCTAAAAAATTAAATATTAGAGGGTTCTTAAGACATGGGCATGTCATAACTTTTTAAGCAATGTTGCTGGGCAACCACATATCCGTTTCCATGTGTTCTGATTGGATGATCATGCAACTTTGCCCACTGACACTAAAAGTTCTCCAGAAAAACAAAAAAAAACAAAAAACAACAAAAAAAAAAAACAATGCTGCTCAATATCAATAGGAGCATGGCATAACAATAATACTCAGGAACACTGCTCAAAAAGATGCCGTGTGTATTGTTAGCTTTAGACGGTGTCCCCTTCCTCACTTCCCCTGAAAGAGTAAAGAACAGCCTGGCAGGATCATGTGGAACTGCTGAAGTCTGCAACCGGCAACTATTGTGGAAGTCAGTCTGACACTCTAAAGTCAGCCAAGACTTTTCTCTTTGTTTCAGTACAGACGGTAATAATATTGTTGGGGAAAGTTCCGAATTTTATGTGTGTGTGTGTGTGTGTGTGTGTGTGTGTGTGTGTGGTGGGGAGTGAGATGAGGTCTGTTTCAATTTGACTCACTATTTATGACCGCCGCTAGCGAAGCTATGTAGGGATTGTCAAAGTTTTTTTTTTTTTTTCATCTACTTCCTGAATTTTTGGTCAACGATACCCGGGACACCGAAACACCGGGGTACATGAAATTTGGTGGGTATGTAGCCCCACTAGACTTTTTGAGGAAAAATTTTGTTTTAGGCCCCGGGGCCACTCCTCCCCGTGCTGGCCCCGAATCGCAAAAGCAGTTTTTTCCTAAATAACTACCTGAACCGTGGCACTGAGGATGAAGAATCTTTTATGGTATATTGGTCTCAAGGGCCCACATCAACCTGGCCCATAATCACTCATTTGTGATTTGCACCCCCCCGGTAAAAAATGAAAATGCAATATTATTCTGCTTTAATCGCCCCTATCTTCAGTTAAGATGTTCAGAACTGCACCAAATTGTATGTGTATGATTGACCTGGCATTCTCTGGGGGTATGCCAAGTTTCGTAGAATTTCATCCATGGGGGGGTCTAAAAAAAATTAGGTTATGTGTACATTTAGTGACTGTACACTCATTGGCCTGTAGATGGCGGTGCACACATATACACATGCACACACACACAGGTACCCACATACTATCGGTATTAGAGGCCGATACATAATTACAAATTCAGTAGGATTAAAAGAAAGCCAAAATAAATATTCATCATCATCATCATGGCTGCATTTCCAGTATTGGCGATAAGTAGTCGTTATGTCCACTAGATGGCGACGTTGCAGTGAGGCGTAATTTTGTTGGAAGTTAAAAAGTGGGTTGGAAAAACAATGGGCCGCTTCCTACAAGGACAGTAGTTTACCGCAGAGAACGTCTAATAAGGATAGGACGATGTTCACATGAAATGTAATTCCCATTTCTTCTTGAAGCCGAAATAAATCTGAGGATGTTTATCTGTTTTTTACTGCATGTACGTTAATCTTGTAATATCAATAAGGACCTTGGTAATGTTACCGTTAGCGTTGGTTGAGTGATGGAGGCCAATTTGATTGATTGCATTTGTTGAAAACTATAAATGCTGTTATACCAAGCAAATTGATAGCAGCACTGTAATTGTATCTTTCGACTGTCATTTGTTGCACGTGCTACAAAATCATTCTGTGCAATGAAAGATTTACCAACGTTACACTGATCTGATACAGTTTTGCTTATATACATGCGCGAGACTGAGACGCCTGTTTATTTTGTTTTAAGTGCGTGCAGGGTGTGAGAGGGGAATCGATGTGCTTTGATTCCAGCTTGGTAGTTGTAGTCTGTGAAATTAAAAAGCACGTGTGTGTGAAGTATCCAAACAATGACACCTTCATTTCATTATGGCTGCTTTAGCAACACACCTTTTACAACATTACAACTTTTCGCCACGATATGGCAGTTTAAGTCCGCTTGATACTGTAACTTAAGCGATTGGTTTCCAAAGGAGATTTTATTTGTGTCGCCAGCATAGCCTATTGACAATATATGTTGTAAATAGGCCTACCTTATAAGCCTACCTGTAGCTTAGGGAAGCTAACAGCTTTCTATTAGGATCTAGTTTGTTAGTTACAGTTTTGTCATAACTCCCTGATGCATTTTTGCATTTAGAATAGCCAGAGCGTGGATATCTCAATCGGAAAATTAAACAATATCGGGTGCCTATGGACTAGGCTGGGTGAACCCAGCCTGATCTGCCCGCTATTTATTTTTTGATTTCTTAAAAGATTGAGCTTGGTCTGATGAAAGCCAGACTAGCCATGGACCTCAGTTACACAATGCAAGGGAACATGAATCAGCCTATATTTGCCCGAACAATAACGGACAACAGCCCTTCAACTTTGGCCCGTTAAAATGTGTATGAACAGTCTAGCGACTCATTTCATCAAGACCCATTTGGACATGTCAGTTATTTGCACCACTGATTAGATGTAAAACAGCATTTCGTTTCAGACTACTGTTACTTAATTTATGCATTAACAATAACCTTTCAGACTACTGTTACTTAATTTGTGCATTGACAATAAAGTATTACATGAACTAAAGATGACTAAAATCTTATGTAGAAGAAGAAACATTCACAAAAAAACCATCCCCCCAAAAATGACCTTTGTTTTTGATAGCTGTTGAAAACGGCATGGAACTGACAGAGATGTTTTTGTTTATAAATAAATACATAAATAAAAAACATTATGCTTTTGCTTTTCCCAAATACAATGTAGCCTACAGGTGTAAGTGACCTTTCATCAATCCAGTTGCAATGGATGAACTGTGATGAACTGCGCTGCTTGTGATTGTTTAGCGATCTTAAAGGTTTTATAACAATGCTACATCTTCTTTGGCTATTCTACAATCTATTCACCTTTTCAGCACCAGGCTACTTTCTGTGCAGCCGCACACACACACTCAGGCATGCCAAACAAGCATACACAAAAGTTTCAAGAGTGGGGGATGGAGTAAAATATGGAGACAAATTGAAGTGTAATTTATTTTCGCGGAACGGATGTACAGGACTGAGCGGCGGTCATATTTTATACCGCTATGCGGTACATCTAGTTTACAGTTCAATTTCCTTATCTTAATAATATTTGAATGTGCCTTGTGCAGTGTCCCACAGTTCCTCACTTCTTTTTTTCACAAAACATTTGATTTCTTTTTTTATCATTTTGTTCTCTGAAAATGTGGAATGCCAAGTTAATGGAAAGGCACCCACTGTACACACAATGATAGATGTATACCTCTTACCCATTTGACAAAAGAATGGTAAAGTACTGTAGAAGGCATCTCTTTGTCTCTCACATTTTTGAGATTTGATAACACAAAACCTGAGGCCTCCTCTTCCTCTCTCCTCTCTCTATCACACACACACACACACACACACACACACATACGCATACGCATACATATGCAATTACGCATCCTATGTGTATTCTTTTTTTCGAATAGGAAAGAGGTATGTCATCTTCCTCACCTCACTCTGTCTCAAACAAACAGACACAGGCACACACACTCACTCACACACACACACACACACACACACAGACCAGATGGTAGAGGACAACAGTGGCACTTACCCATCCTAGCTGGCCAACCAGGTCCAGACCATCCGGCAACTTCCGCTGTCATTTTCTGGCCTGATACAAAGGAGATGCAGGACTGTGTGTGTGTGTGTGTGTGTGTGCATGTGCATATGTGTGTGTGTGTGTGTGTGTGTGTGTGTGTGTGTGTGTGTGTGTGTGTGTGTGTGTGTGTGTGTGTGTTTGTGTGTGTGTGTCTGTATGTGTCAGAGAGAGAGAGAGCTTCCAGCAGCATGTGTAAACAGACTCCTCGGCTGTAAAATGACTGGACTCCAGAGCCTGTGTGTAATAAGTCATAGTGACAGGGAGAGTAGTCAGGGAACAGGGCAAATCTAATCACTCTCTTGGCCCTAAAATAGCCACACACTCCTTCCTTTCAGTTTTTCTCTCTGCATGTGCTTTCTTCACCTCCGCCTGCCTCCTTCCCTCTGACGCTCCCTCTCTCCATCTGTCGATGTTCCCCCTCCTACATCTTGTTTGTCGGTTCCGCCACAGCTGGAGGGAAGGTTCCCCGCGGAAACGGCCTGTTCTCCGGAGGGTTCTCTGCCCTTCCTTTTATCCCGTCTTTCTCACTCTTCCAAGCTGTCGTGTAGCTGTGCTCTGCTACGCTCAGAACTTTTCACACTTTGCTTTGAGGTGGTAAATGTACCGTATGTCATTATTTTCCCTCAACATTTGCTACTATTTTCAAGACTTAAATAGGATCTCCTTTACCTGTAAATGTGCATTGCAAAATCATTTACGGTCATGAATGGCAGTGTCTCGGGAGTTTTCCTAGTTCATTACAATAAATAGCTGGACCATGTGGAAACGTCCAATGTGCCAAGTTTATGAGATAGTTGCTTATTCATTATAGTTAGCCTATAGCTAAAAGGAAGCTAGGCTAATTGGAACAACCCTCTTCCAGTGAATTATGCTAAGCTAGGCTAACAGTCTCAAACTAGGTTATTGCATGCACAGATAAGAAAAGGATATTCTCTTATCTAACTCTGACGTAGACTGCAAATAAGCTAATTCGTGTAGTCTTTTAAAGCAGCTTAAGTTGAATTCATCACTCAGTCCAGTTTTAAACGACTGTACAATTTCGATGCTCATGGTGGTCCATGCTCAACTACACACAGGCAAAGTCCTTTTAGGCAAGTCCCTCCACTTGGCAGCCATATTGCAACTCTTTTTGGGTACTTAACGAGCATCTATTTCGG
>NC_063205.1:26658137-26660637 GCF_017589495.1 Alosa alosa | reverse complement strand
GGGCTATTAATTATGAACCAAGACTGCCGGTGAGCCAGGGAAGGTGTGTGTGTGTGTGTGTTTGTGTGTGTGTGTGAATTTGGGAGGGGGTTCTGTATAGTAGTGAAAAGGGAGAGTTTGTTTAGTCCATTTTAAATGTGAAGGGTCAGTGATTATGTGCGTGTGGGTTGGTGGGTGGGCAAAGCGTTTCAGTATATAACAGTGTAACAGTGTAGGCGTGCTCTTTGTCAAGTGCATTTTAGAGGGGAAGGGTCAGATGGTGTGTGTGTGTGTGTGTGTGTGTGTGTGTGTGTGTGTGTGTGTGTGTGTGAGAGAGCCATTCTTTCTTACTCGTGACAGTGTGAGGAAGGCGATGGATTGTGTGTATTCGGAGTTTTGGGAGATGTGGGATTTGATTGTGTGTGTTTGTGTGTTTGTGTGTGTGTGTGTGTGTATGTGTGTGTGGGGTGTGTGTTTTTGTGACAGGGTGTGACGGGTTGTTTTAGAAGATGGATTGAGAGTATTTGTGGTTTGATTTTAAAGCACACATACGCACACACGCACACATACACACACACACACACGCACACACACACATACACACACACACACAAACACACACACACTCACGCACAAACACATACACACACACACAAAACACCAAAGGCAGTCGGGGTCAGAGCTGTCCCTGCCTTCGTTAGCGCCACAGCTTGGGGACACACAGCTCACAGCCATTTGTATAGGGCCAATCTGGACATCAGTGTGTTGCTCATGGACACGTTGACAAGGGCAACAGGAGCTGCTGGACTCTGGCCTGCAACCTCCTAGTTGCCAAAGGACTCATGAGCCATCGCCCATGTTACAGAGAGAACCAGCTGGGACTGGGCCCAGTTCAGTCCTACCTTGTCCTGTCTGTGGTTGTTGACCCAGGTTTGGCCGTGTGGTACCGTCTCTGGCTGCAATCGGGCATGGAGTTAGCACGGACCTGAGTCTGGCACCTGTGTCAGGGCACCATGCCTGGCATGGGTCTGACTGGCACCGTGACTGGCATGGATCTGGTACCGTGTTTGGCCTGTGTTTGGGTACCGTCAGTGTCCATGCCAGGCTCCATGCTTGGCATTAGTCTTGGACTGTGACTGGCATTGATCTAGCACTGTGACTGGCACCATGCCTTGCCTTATGCTTGGCATGGATCTGGCACTGTGACTAGTACCTTGCCTGGCACCTTGCTTGGCACTGATCTAGCACTGTGACTGGCATAGATCTGGCACCGTGACTCGTGTTATGCCTGGCACCTTGCTTGGCATTGATTGGCACTCTGACTAGCATGGACCTGGTCTGGTTGTAGTCCAGATTTCTCAGGGTCAGATTGGTTCCATCCAGAGTCTAGATTCTGAAATGTGCACATAGGCTAAAGCCCTTGGGTGCAGGCACAACCTGCTCAGTCAGTTTGTCATATGTCAACAGAGCCATTCACAAAGATATGACCGTTAGAACCAACTTGCACTAAGAGATACATAAATGACAATCCACACCTAGTTATGTTCTGTCTGGAATAACACACACACAGAAGGTCAAATATCTTTGTAACTGGGCAATTCCATGGAAAATGAACTTTTTGTCACATCCATAATGCCAGTGAAATGCCTTGGTATTTGTATGATGTGAATGATAACATTCATTTTTTTGCATTTTTTCTCATGTATATTCTTCAGCCAAAAATAGCAAATGCTCAAATTTCATGTAATCATTCACATCATATCATACCATCACATTTTATTGGCGTTATGGATGTTACAAAAAACATAATTTTCCATTGGATATTGCCCAACTAATGTTAGTATGGTAATTAAACAGGCATGCAGACAGGTCTGATGACACTAAGTGGCACATGAATGACAACCCACATCTAGAGTAATGGTCTATCTGGGATAACATACATAAAGCCAGATACATACCTCAGTCATTGACAGATATATTGTATGAAGGATGCTGGGAGCAGGAGGAGGCTCATGGGAGTTGTAGTTCAACCAGGAATCAGTACCTTAAGGGTCAGTGAAGTGATTTGGCGGTGTGCTCTGAGATAAAGTTATTTCCTTAAAGTAGCAAGGGGAGATAGAGGCCTGAGCACACACAAATAAGCTTTTTAATCACTCACACACACACACACACACACACAAACACACAAACACAAACAAACTCAAACAAACACGAAACACACACATAAACACACGCACACTTGTACATGCCGAGCACATTCACACATAAACAATAACAATAAAAACAATGTGATTGCCACGCACGCGTAGGCTGTGCAAATGCCACTCCATTCAAGTTCCGGTTTGAAATGCGGATGACAATTACTGATGGCATTATCCTAAGTGGGTTTGTGTCACGAGCTCTCTCCACTGGGAACGCTTCAGTTTTGACTGCTGAGGAAGACTGGATTTTGTGTGTGTGTTTGTGTGTGTGTGTGTGTGTGTGTGTGTGTGTGTTTGTGTGTGTTTGTGTCTGGTTTTTG
>NC_063205.1:26645637-26648137 GCF_017589495.1 Alosa alosa | reverse complement strand
CCCTTGTAGTTTCTTGCCCAATATGCAGATTCCTGTGATGCATTCAGATATTTTATAGTTAGTGTGTGTGTGTGTGTGTGTGTGTGTGTGTGTGTGGGTGGGTGGGTGGGTGTGTCTCTGTGTGTGTGGGTGTGTGTGTGTCTGTCTGTCTGTCTGTGTGTGTGTGTGTGTGTGTGTGAGTATTCTTGTTTATATGAGCTGAAATGGATTTTTTTTTACCCTCATTTCTCTGGATAAGGTGTTTGGGAGCGCTGCTGTAGCTTGCAGGGGCCCTGGGGGGCTTTCAGGGGGTCGGCGGTCGGCAGGAGCTTTTGGACCATTGAAATCAGTCACACTAATGGGACCCGGGTTGCTGGGGCTCGCTAGTGGTTTTTTTTTAATCTGTAAGGTTTACCTTTAATCAGACTTGAGTCGTTTTAAATGGATATTGCGGTAAATGTGTGTGCCTGTGTGTGTGTGTGTGCAATGTTGACAAATAGGGTGGTTAGCTTGTTATTTGAAAACATTCCCTTTTTCTAATGAAATTGACAAATTAGAATCGAGAATATGGTTGACACAGAGGTGGATCAGATGTGCGTGTGCGTGTCGCGTGCGCGTGTGTGTGTGTGTGTGTTCAGAGCAAAGTGTGTGACTTGCAACTCTGGGCCTCCTTCCCTGATTGCTAAGCGAAGCCTACCATCCATCAGGAATTTAATTCCTTATGCCAGTCGCGAGCCACTCAGTCACACGCGCACACACAGACACACAGACACAGACACACACACAGACACACACACACACACACACGGAGCCCCCCTCTTCGTCAACATTGTTGACACCTAGGCAGATGAGTGGCACCGTTGGCGCTAATTTATCGCCAGCGTGTCTTCATATGTCTCCGACTATGTGTGTGTTTGTGTGTGTGTGTGTGTGTGTGTTAGTGTCGGCGCTGTGCCGTTCGCTTTTAATTAACGCTCTGCTCCTGTCCTCATATCTGATTCAGTGTGTGTGTGTTTAGTCTGGAGGTGCGGCTTGGCTGCCATGGCGATACCAACAGGATATGTGTGTGTGATTAGTTCGCCTGCAACTGTCTCCCCAGGGTGCCCATACCTGGAGCTTGTGTGTGTGTGTGTGTGTGTGTGTGTCTGTGTAGCTCTGAGGAGTAAGAAAGAGACTCATTTGTGAGTAAGCTCTACTGGTTCAGTGGTGACCTATGTTCGTTAAGGGAAACGGAGTCTTAAAGATGTTGTAGACGCAAGGGGGTTTCACGACCACTATTTTTTTTTTACAACAGTGTTTGACTAGTTGTTATATACCTGGTGCTAACATTACTGCTAGTGCTAGTGGCCTTCGACGGTTATGGATAGAAGACATGTTCTTATTGTATTTAATACAGTTGTACACAACTCACATTTCACTGTGGAAATAAAAACTCCAGTACACTTGAGGCTGCTATGTTATACTGACCTATAGTGACCTAGAAAGCAGGGTTTCCGTTGTCCGGTAATTACCGGACATTGGCCGGAAAAAAAATGAAATGTCCGAAAAAATTAAATCTCTCAGGTCAAATTGTCCGATTGAAATGAATAATCCCGCCCCCCTAACGCAATCTGAATTTGAGAATAAGCCTTAATATGTAAGCCTATATTATATGTCCTCTGGCTATGTTTTTAAATGAACAGGCTCTACCGTTTGAAAAGTCAGCTATTAAACAACACGCATAGCTGCATATCAAATAGGAAGCGCACGCTTAAAACGTCCATGTTAAACAACAAACAAATGAGTGAGGCGGTTCAAACATGGCCAGGCCCAGGCAGACTAACCTTAAAAGTTTTTTTCAGAGGCCAGACGCGATGGATGATAAATTGGTAACGTCTGAAGCCTCAGATGTCCGGTCAACTCCACCACCACCAGATAAAAAGCAGAAGTGTCGGGCGTAGCCTATCTGTCGGAATCAGTGACATTGGAAGTGGAGTTGCGGGGGGTGCGCCCGCTCCAAGACACTGTCATTCTCCGTGTACACTGGACATGCAAAGTGTTCTTTACCCAAAGCATACAGTAGGCCTATCGTTCTCTGTCGACCGAGCGAGATTACTGGTCCTGGATAATTTCTGGCACAATTAAACGGTATCATTGAACCGCGGCCGAAAGAAAAATAAACTAAACATTCCAGAATAGGAAACATTTCTTAATTTATTGTTATCAAATAAAGAAATGGCATTAGGGGGTAGTGGTGTGAGCGCTCATTCTTGTGTGTGCGCATAAGTGGAGACAACGTGGGTAGCAGCAACAAACAACGTAGCCTTTTTAAAACAACGAACGAAGCGGACTCTTGCTGTCCATGAAAAGATACTGGCTAGATCTTGTTTAAGTTAGGCTAATGAACATGTTGCATTCTATAGGCTACAGCCTGATTATGTCATTCTTTAAGCTACATAGCCCGTCTCCAGTTTTCCTCAATTTGACTAATTAAGAAGCGATAGCCTAATAGGATATTTGACCGGCATATCATCAAAATGTC
>NC_063205.1:26640637-26643137 GCF_017589495.1 Alosa alosa | reverse complement strand
GAGTGGTTGGCATTTGGTGTGTGTAGATTTGTTTTGTAAATGTGTGTGTTTTCTCCCTCTCTCTGTTTGTGTGTGTGTGTGTGTGTGTGTGTGTGTGTGTGTGTGTGTGTGTGTTTGAAATGTTATATTAAAAATGTTACATCTCTAACATTTTTGACTCTCTGGTAATAATGTAAGAATGAATATGCTCAGAACAGAGTGTCTGTCATCTGTGCATGTTTGCATATTGTGGAGTGGCTGAAAGGAAGAGGACTTTAACTACCTGCGTTTGCTATGCCTGATCTTAAAGGGGTGGTTCAGGATTTTGGACATAAGACCTTATTTCCAAGTAAGCAAGTGTGATATTTATCAGTGGAGACCGTTTTCAGCACGTTTCATCCAGTCCTTCTAATTGCAGAGTTCGCAGGTGCTAGGCTAAGCGCCAAGTCAACGGTATGTGCTAGCCTGCCACTAAAGACAGTCTTACCCACTCCAAAGTACACCTGAGGCAAATTCAGACAATCGATGTAAATGTCTGTGTTGATAGAATAGTGTAAAAATACAACTACCCTTTTGCATCGCGTTGCAATAGTTATACTTTGGTCCCTAAAGTTGTTAGTAGTCATTTTGCAACTCAGCGGCGGACTGATATTACCAAGGCTACTACTAGGTATCCCCATTGGAGTCGCGCTTTACTGTTTACTTTTTCGGGCAGCAGTACTACTAACCGAGCAAGTATAATTCCGCCGCTGCTAAGAAACTAGTCCCTCAAAATGTAATGCGATCGTTGAAATGCAAGGATAGAATAACGTTAGAAAAAACACTGTCAATACAGACATTTACATCGATAGTCTGGCGTTATAATTTATTTGCCTCGGGTGTACTTTGGAGTGGGTAAGACTGTCTAGTGGCAGGCTAGCACATACTGTTGACTTGCGCTAGCCTAGCACCTGCGAACTCTGCAATTAGAAGGACTGGATGAAACGTGCTGAAAACGGTCTCCACTGATAAATATCACACTTGCTTACTTGGAAATGAGGTCCTACACTGTATGTCCAAAATCCTGAACCACCCCTTTAAGCCTACTCCAGGTGTTATAACTTACATCCCCATTTATGTAACCTGAATGCCTATTGGTGTGTGTGTGTGTGTTTGTTTGTATGTCAGAGGAGGACAGAGGAGTATTCCGAATGCTTGTGTCACAGTGTGTGTGTGTGTGTGTGCGTGCGTCTTCACACACACTACAATATGAAGCCTTTTATGGGTCAGCAGCAGGTCATAGCCTCTGTAAAGCCTGTCACAGTTATTCACTGTCCACAGGCTGTTTTGGGGGAAGCGTGTGTTTATGTTTCCATGATGTCTGCTCACCCATCTTAATGCTGCACAGTTAGTGTGAATGTGTGTGTATTTTGTGTGTGTGTGTGTGTGTGTGTGTGTGTGTGTGTGGGGCACTAAGCCAGAGGCGTGGGGACACTCCCTGCACAGGTCCTGCTGCACTCCCTTTGATGCCAGCTCGTCTCGCCTCTGATTGGTGGAAAAGCTGCTCATCTGCTGATCTTTAAAGAGGCCAATTAAGGCCACATGATCAATGGAGCGAACCAGGTGAGAGTGTTGTGCAGCTGCTCACAAGTGTGTGTGTGTGTTTCGGTAATTGAGAGAGAGAGAGAGAGAGTATGTGTGTGTGGATAAGTGGGTTGGGATATATTAGGGTATGTTCGATACTGCCCCATGACCTCGATTCACACATAGACCTATGGTATATGTTGGCAGAGTCACACACACACACACACACACACACACACACACACACACACACATACACACACACACACACACATACACACACACACACACACACACACACACACAACCTCTTTGGCTCCAGCATCCCAACTATCAGTCTGATCGGACAGAGATGCATGGCTGTCCCTTCAGGGCCCATAACAACCATAGCACAAGTTCTCTGCTCCTTTATAAATTGGGCGTCAGCCTCTCCAGACGCCAGTCAGCAAAATAATGGCTGCCAGGGTGAGAAAACTCTCCCCCATGTGTCTCGGCGTATCTCGTGTGACGCGAGGGGAAATTGAACTCAGGCGTTCCGGGCGTCCCATCTAAATTGCCCTGTCGTGTGGCTGCTCTAGAATCAGTCAACAGACTCCTTGTTTGTTCATTTTATTGCTCAGGTGAGGTTTTGGTTTTTGTCACCATGACGTTACCATTGCGGTTGATTCCAGGCCCTTGTTGCCTGTTGATGACGTCACAAGGGCTCTCGAAAAGTGGATGAGAGCTGACATGGATGAGGTGATTTATTTTCCTGGTGTGCTGTTGACAGGCCAAGATGTGTATATATGTGTGTGTGTGTGTATGTGTATGTGTGTGTGTGTGTGTCTGTGTGTCTTAGACATGCGGGATGGGTTGAAAGATATATATATACACACACGCACACACACACACACACACACACACACACACACACACACACACACACACACACACACACAGCTCCAACAGTCCTTCTTTG
>NC_063205.1:26633137-26635637 GCF_017589495.1 Alosa alosa | reverse complement strand
TTTTTTTCAGTAAGGTCTTTAATTTGCTGCCCACTCTCTCAGACACACATGTGATTATAGGTGGTCACTTGAATTGTGTGCTTGACAATTTTTTGGATAGATCAGCCCAAACAAACCAGTTGCCCTTTGCTACCTCCACAACCTTGAATAATGTAATGCTATCCACACATCTAGTTGACATATAGAGGCTTCAGCACCCCACACATAGGGATTATTCTTTTTTCTCACAGAGACACACATCTTTCTCTAGAATCGATTATTTTTTGCTTGACTCCAATTTGATATCAAATGTAATCTCCACCACATATAATATTTTAATTTCTGATCACTCTCCTATATCATTGGTACTTGACCTCAACCATAAGAAACAGCAATAAAGTTGGCGGTTCCATTCCTCACTTCTCTCCAACTACTCGTTTACTCAGTTCATTTCTTCTAGGATCTCAGATTTTTTGGAAACAAACGATAACCCAGAGGTTACAGACTCCACCTTATGGGAAGCGTTTAAGGCTGTGACTAGAGGGCACATCATCTCTTTTGAAAGCTCTATGAGAAAAGAAAAAAAAACGTCTTTTAGAAATTGAAAAAGATCTAACGCAACTAGAAACTGCCTATAAATCTTCTGCTAACTCCACCACCTTACAGAATATTCTTAAACTGAAGTATGAATATAATGACATTTTGTCTGCTCAGGTACAGGACCAACTGTTTAGACTGAAACAAAAACAATTTGAACTAGGGGACAAGCCCCAGAAGCTATTGGCCCGACAGCTGAGAGGTTTGCAGGCTAGCAGAGCTATAGATAAAATCAAATCAAAATCTGGGGACATCAAAACACTTGATCTCAGACATTTCCATTACATGGTGGGACGCGCCAGGGCTGCCCCCTCAGACCTCTCCTGTTTGCAATTGGTATTGAACCTCTTGCTATTGGTATCAGGCAACACAGTTCTCTCAAACCTATTCGTTTAGGTGATGTGGACCACCATCTATCTTTATATGCAGATGATGTTGCAATCTTTATGTCACAGCCTGAGCAGTCTATCCCCATTCTGTTAGACCTTATAAAGTCATTTGGTGAGGTTTCTGGGTACACAATTAACTGGCAAAAAAGTGAATTTTTGCCTCTTGGGGATAACCATAAAGCGGAATTTCTGTATAAACTCCCATTTAAAGTTACAGACAAGTTGAAGCATCTTGGAGTAACTCTACCAAAAGATCCTAAACTCATATTTAAACTGAATTTTCATGAAAAGGTGGAAAGATTAAAAGGAGATATTGACAAGTTGCGCACGCTCCCGCTTTCTATGGTGGGACGTATAAATGCTATCAAGATAGTCTCACTGGCAAGATTCTCATATCTCTTTCAAAACCTTCCTATTTTCCTAACGAAATCATTTTTTAAACTACTAGACTCAATAGTCATGCCTTTTGTCTGGGGTTTTAAAGCTCATAGAATATTAAAAGCTCATTTACAAAAACCCAGAGAGAAGGGGGGATTTGGGTTACCATGCTTTCAGCATTACTATTGGGCAGCAAATCTTAGAGCTCTTGCCTATTGGCGTGAAGGCTACAGCCTGGAAATTTCAACAACCACCCCTGCGTGGGTGGCCATTGAAAAGAAAGATGTTAAAGGCAGTTCACTTCCAGCTCTACTTTTCTCAACACCTGTACTGTTTGTAAAGACTAAAGTAAATAACCGAATAGTTCTTAATTGTTTGAAAATATGGCAGCAAATTAAGAGGTGCTGCAAGTTGCCTAGCACAGTTGCTATGTTCCAGTGTGTCATAACCATGCATTTCCCCCCTCACTCTCAAATGCAACTTTTTGTAGTTGGAGGCTAAAAGGCATAGTAGTTTTGAAATATCTGTACATTGACAAACATTTTGCCTCATTTACTCAGCTAAAAGACAAGTTTTCCTTTCCGTCAACACACTTCTTTAGATATCTTCAAGTTAGGAACTATGTCCGCCAAAACCTGCCTAACTTTGAATCCCTCCCTGAGGAAAGCAGGGTTTATAGTCTTTTGCTTGGCCCACCAGATTCAAAACACTTGATCTCAGATTTTGTCAAGATATTTTCTGAACAGGTGAACTATGCCACCCACTCTTTGAGGAAAGCTTGGGAAGAGGAACTGGGTCTCCAGATTAATGATATTGTTTGGGAGGAGAGTCTAGGTAGAATCCAATACTGTTCTATTAATGCCAGACATCACTTAATCCAGTTTAAGGTCATGCACAGACTTCATTATTCAAAAACTAAATTACATAGAATATACTCTACTGTTTCCCCTTTGTGTGATCGATGTAAGTCAGCTGATGGTTCCTTAACCCACCTTTTCTGGACATGTCCAAAATTGTATGACTTCTGGTGTGGAGTATTCCATTGGTTTTCTGAAATGTATGGTTGTGTGCTCAAGCCCGAGCCAGAGGTGGCACTGTTTGGCTACTCCCTGTCTCTATTGACTCACAGTCCCCTTGTACAGCACACCATTATGTAT
>NC_063205.1:26590637-26630637 GCF_017589495.1 Alosa alosa | reverse complement strand
CTCTGTCTCTCTCCTCTCTCTCTCTTCCTTCTGTTGATTATTGAGCATGCCCCCCTCCCTTCCTCTCTTCTCCCCTCTCTCTCTCTGTCTCTATCTATCTCTATTTCTATTTATCTGTCCTCATTCGTTATCTCCATCTCTCTTCTTGTGGAATAGGGAGCATACCCCCCCTCCCTCTCTCTCTCTCTCTCCATCTCTCTCACTCTCTTTATCACACCCTCTCTATATCTTTATCCATCTTCTTTCTATTTAGTTCATCTTCTCCCTCTCATACTCTCCCTTTTGGAATAAGGAACATGTCCTTTTCTTCCTTCCTCTCTCTCTCCCTCTCTCTACCTCCCTTCCTCCTCTCTCTCTCTCTCTGTCCCTCTCTCTGTCCCTCTCTGTCTCCTGCTCCTCATCTCTCTGCTCTCTGGGGATCTCAGTGCAGCCCAGCTCCCCTGCTGGAGGAGAGAAAAGAAGGGAGCAATGAAGAAAGGCATGAAAACACAACCACTTCTCTATTTCGTGCCAATCATCCCCCTCTCCTCAAACCTCTCTGGGGCCCGCCGGGCTTTGACTGACAGAAGGAGGGGATAGAGGGAGAAAGAGAGAGAGAGAGAGAGAGTCATCAACATGTGTGTGTGTTTAAGTGTTTAAGTGTGTGTACACATATGTCCATATGTGGAGTAAAAGTTATGTGAATGTTATTTGTTATTTTTATACACATTTTTTATTTCTCCCGAATATTTCATCATTTCTTACATCCACGGCACTGTATAAAGCCCTGACGTCAATGAATCCACTGTAGAGCGAGAGAAAGAGAAAGAAAAAGAGAGAGAGGGTGATGCAGAGAGTGGAAAACAGGAGGAGAAGGTTGGGTGATGAAAAGGAAGAGAGAGTTAACCCTTTGCAGACTGTGCCGAACATTCCATTTTTTCATACTCGATGGCCTTATGGCACAAAAAGGCTTATTGTATGATTATGCTACATGACAAAGATACAATATACCCACCACTCTAATCAGGAGAAATAGCCCTTTCAAATGGTATAAAATATAATTAATAAGTTTGAGGAGAACATACATAATTTTTAAAAAATATCTTTAAAATGCAACCCCAAAAAACACGAAAATATCAGTTTGTCAAGATTAATCTAATTTTTCTCCCAATTTCTATTGTAGATAGAGAAAAACATAGAGTGTATGGGAGATTCACAATTTTGTCCTCTACTCAGTGATAAAACAGAATCAATGTGTCACCTTTTGTTCAAAAGTTATGATAAATTTATTAGACCTTTGCAGACGGCACGCGAAACATTCCGTTTTTTTCATACTTGATGCCCTTGTGAGACAAAAGGCTTATTGTGTGGCCATGCTACATGACAGAGATAAGATATACCCACCATTGTAATCAGGAGAACTAGCCCTTTAAAATGGTACATATCATAGTTAATAAGTTTGAGGGTAACACACATTGTTTTTTAAACAAAACCTTCAAAATTCAACATCAAAAAAAAATTGAAAATATCAATTTGTCAAGATGAATCTTTCTTTTCACCTAATGTCTGTTGTAGATATAGTGTGCAAAGGATAGCCAGTGTTGTGTTCTCCTCAGTGAAAAAAAAAACAGAATCAATTTATCACCTTTGGTTCAGAAGTTATGATTAATTTACTCATAACAGTAACAAGTAGAATTTTTAAAGAGTAGAATGTTTTCATTTCGGTTTGGCATCTGACCTAAAAATACAGATATAATGGTCATGTAAAAAAAAAGCTGTTTTACCATCAAAACAAGCTCATTATGGGATGTCTTACTGTACTCTGAAGAGGCTAAATCAATTGTGGGGAGGACAGATAAAGGCTGAAAGACAGACTAGCTGATTGTAACTGCTTCTCCGTGTGCTTCATTCTACTATGAAAACAAGAATATAGAGACACTGGCACATGTGTTAGGTTTACGAAAGGGGAAATAAATCATTTTATTTAGAAAAGTCTTAAACAATGTGATTAAATAACCAGGAACAACAACTTCAGGTAAATAACATAAACATATGTTTACAAACATGCAGTAACTATTAGAACTACAAGAATGACAAGACAACAGTATAACAAAGATCAACAAATCTTACATGGTGAACAAAACATCAATTCATACTAACATTCACACACATATATATAAACAATTAAAACGTTAGAAGAAATTCAATACATTTAACAACCATACAGCATATAATTCGATACAATATATAATTATCCATATCATTTGCCCCACACATAAGGTGATACACTAACATACATTCACACCAGATCCGTGGTGTGTGCATTGTCACAGCTGTGGCATGGTTGTGTGTGTGTGTGTGTGTGTGTGTGTGTGTGTGTGTGTGTGTGTGTGTGTGTGTGTGTGTGTGTGTGTGTGTGTGCATGCGTGTGTGTGTCCATCTAAGCCTAGCAGACGATGGGGTGTAAATGCTATTGGAGTTGGCGTCTCTGTCGGTGTTGGAAGGATAGGCAAAGTGTATGCTTTCTACCTGACATGGGACTTGACCAAACTCAAAATAAAGAAATTGTCAGATAAGAAATATAGAAATTGAATTACAAATCTAACCAAACTATTATCACTATAGTCCCTCTCATTATTGTTATAAGCAACACTCTTATCACAACCAGAAATGTGCTTGTGCCCAGATGGACGCACACACACACACAAACATGCTTACCCAGCTCAGGATGATGGAAGATTATCTCCTCCTGTAGCACATAATTGTCTTCTTCTTCATCCAGAAGCTACCCATCCATGTCCCATGTCCATGCCATCGTGGTCCTTGGGGTCATATTGGCCATCAGCAGTCGGCTGCTTTCACCCCAGTTGCACGTACTTCTCTCCCTCCATCTAAAATAACAAATCACATGTCTGATAGTGAATAGGTTGTTTAGTTTTATTTTACATTACTTCCACATAATCTTAATCACCACCAACCATGACTCTTTTCACTAAAAGTATTATTGTCACTGGAGGACTCCAATATTGCTTGGAGAGGTAACATTAGTCTCAGAGCTCACTACAGTAAGTGTTATTGCCTTGGCTAAACCATACATAGCATACCAGCTTACAAGTAAAAATTGATTTATTAACATGAGTCAGGAGATATGACAGAAAACATCTAAACAGCATTTGCATACACATACACACCGTGCATAGGCTACTGCAGTTGCGTAAAGACAAAACACCCCCTTAGAAAATAATGTGTTGACGAGTAGGCTTGGGTGTATGAGCTCCCATCATAGTTAGCCACCCAAAAACCTCATAATCGTAGCAGCCAACCTTACAGCCTAAAAGCTAAACAATACTAAAACACATTTATAACAAATCTTCAGTCATGTATTCATGAAAACAGCAGTCAATTTATAAAATCCTTACGTTACACCATCGGTGATCAACACAGTCTTCCGCGTCGGGTAACGTAACATTAACGTCGTCATTCATGTCAGATGTTTCTATCTAAGTAAGCTAAGCAACTTGGCTACAAACAACTGTAAATTGTGCTATACATATTACTTAAGGAATGAAAGGTTTATTTGACAATAAAATACCGATTAGGTCTACTTGACATAAAGTTGGCAGTCATGAAGCACGGGGAGTGAACTTTATCGCGACTATCGTCAAGGACATGTTGCAGCCTCTCCTGATGCTAACGTTACCTAACTTAGCTAGTTTTCTATCAGATGACAAGCAAGCAACATCGTTCAAAATAGAAAAAATCGTTAAAGTTTCAGTCTTAGTATGTCTGTAATCTTGGTTGACATATAGTAGCCCCCCAAAAATGACTGAAAATTATGAGTTTACTAAAGATTACTGTGTGCTAAAATACCAGCTGTCATCAGCTGAAGTGAACACACACACTCATTATGTTACGGCCATGCATACAAGGTGTAATTACCAGCAAAAATAACTTTTAAAAACGATTTTGAAGTAATAACATGGATAACAAGTAATAATAACATAAAAAGACTTGTTTTTACCTCAGATGATCCAGTAGTTTCTTCTTTAGACGACGTCAAGATCAACGATGCATAGTGCTTCCTGCTGTTTTTCCTCTAGTGGAGGGAGACGTCAACTCTTGATTTTTCCTTCACGTAGTAAAAGAAATTCGCGCCACAAATCCCTTAACCAATCATATCCCAGAAAGCCTATGATGTGACGTTTTTGAGGAAGTTTTCAGTGATAAAATTGGTTGGGGTATGGCGGAGTTATTAGACTGAACGTCATCGGTACTGGGGTACCGAAATTAGAATGGGCCGTCTGCAAAGGGTTAAGTGGGAGATGAGAGAAAGAGAGAGATCGATAGAGAGAAGGAGAGAGAGAGGGCAAGAGAAAAAAAGAGAGAGAAAGAGAAAGTGTAGAGGTGAGAATGGAGTCAGAGAGGGCAGGATGAAAGGTGTGAGAGTGTGAGCGAAGCGAGATTTTAATCACTATGGCGACTGATTATGAAACGCCACCATCGCCACAGTTCCTCTGCCCCAGGATTCCAAGCGAGCCCATGTGACCCCTCATGGCTATTATTAGACCACAGAGCAGAAGCCAGCGGCTCGGCAACGTACTGACCCAAGGGTTTCCCATGTCTCAGGACAGCCCAGCAGCGTGTGTGTGTGTGTGTGTGTGTGTGTGTTTAGAAACTCATTATTGCATAATGATGTCATTCCTAACTATTGCAATTATCGATCAAGAGTTTGAAGTTTTACAGACACACACACACACGCACAGATGCACGCATGAACGCATGCACTCATGCACACATGCACACACACACACACACGCACACACACAAACACAAACAATTTCCTTGATAGGGAAGTCCTGATGGTCCATATTTAGTCTATATATTCCTTGCATGAAACTGCGTGTGTGTGTGTGTGTCTTTGTGTGAATAAAACGCTTTGTCTTGTGTCGGATGAACCTGCATTAAATGTTTCCAACAGAATTGGAAATCAATGGTCCCCACCCGTGCGCACCAAGGGAACCCTTTTCCCTTATTGCACACCACACACACACACACACACACACACACACACACACACACACACTCCCTTATTAGATAATTTCTTTCTTTCCCATTCTCTTTCAGTCTCTTCCTCTTGCCGTCTCTGTCGGTCTCTCTCTCTCTCTCCCTCTACCTCTCTCTTTCTCTCTCTCTCCCTCCCTCTCTCTCTCTCTCTCTCTCTCCCTTTTGCTCTCTCTGCCCATTTCTCCCTTGCTCTCTCTATTTTCCTTTTTTTGTCTGTAGAAGATAGCGAATTGCATTGCATGTAAATGCAATGGACTATTATCGCTGTTCTTAATATTATTATTATTATTATTATTCTTCTTCCGACCAAATTTGACGTTCAAAGGCTCTAAAATCACTGAACCGTTCGACGTCATTCAACCACTCCTACAAAAGTCACATTTGTGAACTTTATACTTTTTTAGATATTTATGATAAAAGAGCAACAAATTCTCATACAGTTAACATTGACCGCCGTGGCGGCAACTTTTAGCATTATGACGTGACTTGCAGCTGAAAACAATCAACAGCTGAACGCGAGCTACTACTATACTGGAGCTGTGAATCTTCTGAACGTCTTCGCCTGCTGTGCCGTGGTCACTTTATTTGCTTGTAAAACTCTCATTCAGAGGCACATTTTCTGATAAGGTATGATAAGGGATCAGATTCCAAAAATAATTCAGTGGAATCTGATCCCTTATCATACCTGTTCATTCTTACTCGTTGCTCGACTTATCGTGACTAAATTTAAGATGGCTGCAAACGCTAAACTTCGTGAAGATACTGTCTGTATAAATCGTCTTGTAAGTAAACTACCAGTGCTTTTTCAAAGTTCTCAATGTCTCGTTTTAAATGTCAGGGCCCTCGTAAGTCTACCAATGAAGTGTGGAGATACATTGAGCCTCGTAAATGGGTGTAAAACAGTGATTTATTTGCATGGCTAGCCCGATGCGAAGCACCACTATTGAAAAAAAGCTGTTGGTAGCATCGGCTAACTAAGCCCAGATTTTGGAGTGCAGGGGACAAGCCGAGATGGGCTATGAGACATACGTTCACACTCGGTATCATGTTTCAATACACTTTAGGTCAATATCACACCGGAATTCTCTTTTAACTGAGGCCTCTAGCTGTTGCTGCCAGTTCAGAATTAAAACTGATAAATAGATCTGTCTTAGGATAATATGATAATATGATTGGCTTCATCAAGTTCTGTAAGAATGCAAATTCAGACATCTGGTTTCTCCCTTATCATTATTGGTTAACTTTAAAATTGGTTTCAACAACTTTTTTGACTTCAAGCTTGCATTGGTTGTTAAGTGTTTAGTGTGTTCTGAGTATCATTCTGCTGTTTCTGCAGTACTGTATTAAAACAAAGAATGTTGATCAATATTGAATTGACAATTTATTTGTACTGACTGTCATCAGAGGCGGACCTGCCATTAGGCATGGTCAGGCAATTGCCTGGGGCCTCGGCCACCAGGGGGCCTCGTCATCCCCGTATCGTATTTCGTTTTTTTTTTTTTTTTTTTTAAATAAACGATCACCGCATCCAAACAATATATTCTAATCCATAATAAAGATTGAAAAAATATATATATTTTGCCTCATGATTGCTCATAAACTCATCATAAAATCAAATGACTGCAAGTCCGCTTCCTGTCACCATAGCAGCAGCTAGTCTGAACGAGGTCTTGGTGAGGTGTGGAGTTGAGCGATTGACAGCAGCAGAAAAGAAATTGCCTAAATTACGGCAGAAAGTAATTTGGATAGTGATGCAACAACATCTGCAACATCTGCTGAGCTGGGTGGTGTAGCTAATGCTAGCTGCAGCAGCAGTGGCACCGATGCACCACCACCGGCAACTCAAACTTGCACTACATATTCTTCTACTGATAATGAGGATGATGATTATTATGATGTTGATCTAAGTGAAACACTGTCGAAGTCCGCACTGGTGCTGGTGGTGCTGCTACGGACACCATTTCAGTAGCAGACACTTTGGTTGCAAACAAAACCAGTAACGTGAGTAGCCCTAACACGATACCTAGCACTGCAGTTATCAGTGACGACCCTGCGTTATGGCCAGACACCATAAGAGATGCAGAGCGAGTTGAAATCGTTAAAAAAGCCCTGTGCAAATTAAGAACTTTGAATTCCCCAAAAATGCAGATAAGCCACTCAGAAGATTCACGGTTGAACATTATTACATGACCATGAAAAATGGGAGAAAAAATCATACATAGCCTACATAATTGTAATACTTTCAAAGGTTGTTACTACTGTTTTTTGATTGTCATCTATGGCAATATCATGTATAAAAACTCATGTATTTGAGTATGCCTCAGCGTCCCATTATTACAGAAAAAAGTGTGTTTTAGTTTTAGGGTTGTGGTGTGGTGTGTGTGTGGGGGGGGTGGAGGGGGTGGTGGTGCTCGAAGGGGCCTCGGGATCCTTTGCCTTGGGCCTCAAAGTGTCCAGGTCTGCCCCTGACTGTCATATACTCTAAGCTAACATCTAACCAAGTAAGTGGTTTTCAAGAATACTGTAAGTCTACATGTATGTAATCTGAATAATCATACTGTAAGTAATGTTATACACAGTTTTTAAATTTACATGCAATGGTAATTCCCTGGAATTACATTTTCTAGTTAGTTAATGCTCCCTTTTTGAAGATATCAGAAACCACACAGATCATGGACAAATTTAAGCACAAACAGACACACACACACACACACACACACACACACACACACACACACACCAATGTTCATGTTTTCAAGCATGGGCACCCTCTCTCTCGTCTGGTTTGCCTCTTAATCAAAAGCAAGCACAGCGACAATTAGCAACATCCTGCTATTGATTCCACACAATCTGGAGACACACGAGAGAGAGAGAGGGAGAGAGAGAGGGAGAGAAAGAAGACAGAGGTAGAGAGGATTGGAGAGAAAAAAAGAGGATTAGTAAGCCAGGATGAGGCAAGAAGACGAGGGCGAATTCTGTTTTTCTTTCCTCTTTTTGTGTTATTCTGACCCCTGACAAGTTCTGATTGTGTCTAACGTGTGTATGTGTGTGTGTGTGTGTGTGTGTGAAAAACAACGCTTTACTCTACAGAACTTCCCTGTTCTCTTTAGCTGAAAGTTTGGCCGTTGTAATTAGAGGGCTCTGTGATGCATTCTGAAATGAGCCTCTGAATAAACACCTGATTAAAATTCAACACTTTTTGCCGCAGCGTGTTTGAAGATTTCATTAGACCAGGAACACAATGCCCAAACACAGATGCTTTGTGCCAGTGTGGGGCACTATAGGAGTATGTGTGTTTGTGTGTGTGTGCATTATACATGTGTGTGTGGTGTGTATTTGAGAAATGCAAGATGCACATTTGCATGTAAGCAAGTTTGCATTTATCCTCATTGGATTGTACAACTATCAATCATGCAGAAATATATAAATTTAAGGTGTGTATTCATCTCTCTCTCTCTCTCTCTCTCTCTCTGTGAGAGCGTGTGTGTGTGTGTGTGTGGCTCTACAGGGCACAGTGCTTTACATCAACATAAAACTATCTATCAGGATTTACCTACTGCTACACACACACACACACACACACACACACACACACAGGCACGTAAGGGAGAGAAGGGAAAGGGGGGAGGATAAAACTAATGGTTCATGTTGGAGGCAGATGGCGTTAAGTTCACATACTCGCTGGAGGAGACGATACTCAGCCAGGGGTTCATTGAGCTTAGGAACATCCAAACACACGCACACACAAACACACACACACACACACACACACAGTTGTTTGTATTCATAAACACACACACACACACAAACAGCATTCGTTCTCTAAACTTTGAGAAAATTAAAAGTAAACAACCAACAGAAGCATAAATTCTTTTCTTTTTTTTCCATTTTCAGTATATGGTTACTGTGACAGCCGCAAGGCCTGTCCTGTGATTGTGCCTATGTGTCTCCCAATTAGGACTGATGAGATGGGCAGGGTCGCCTACTTTGCAGCCTATATCAGGGGTGGGCAAACTTGGCCCGCGGCCCGCCAAGCACTTTCATCCGGCCCGCTGAGCATTTCATTTGGTTGTCAGGCTGCTCGCTATTTTTTTCGTGCGATAGAGACGACGTTGGTTAGCTTTACTGCAAACTGCTTTTCACTCTCCTTAGAGAACGTTTACAATGTCAATGTCAAAACATCATGTTAAATAGAGATAACATCATGTTAAACTAAGTTAACTCTTAGTTATCTCTTTTGCAGCAGATCTAACGTGAACATGCGATCCATTTAATTGGGAACGCGTCTGCACTCACGAGAGGGAGAGAGAGCCGCAGGTTCCAGCTGGCTTGTCATTGTTGATAATTGATATCTCCTTCTTATGAGAAACTTTTAAAAGGAAATCATGAAGGCAGCAGTAGTTCCCACTACTGACCATTTAAAAAGTGTGAGAGGGCCATACCGTAGCAGGAAGAAGATCATTGAGAAATAAACGTGAATTAAAGCGACAGTGCACAATTTATACATTTGTTAAACAGCATAAAATTAGCAGTATTTTTAAGCAATTAATATTTTAAAAAAAATATTTTGTCATACTAAAGTATAGGCTATAAAAAAAATATTTTTTTATGTGTGGGTCGTCTCGGGGTGGGGGGGTGTGGTTGTTGTGCGGCCCGCCGGCCAATTTTAAAAACCCAGTGTGGCCCTTGAGCCAAAAAGTTTGCCCACCCCTGGCCTATATGGTGCTCCTGGTTCCAGCATTCGGTATCTTGGGCTGGCTGAGTCTGCTGCTACTTAATGCTTTAGTTTAGATTTTGTCTGATGTAACACACAACACACATACACTACATTACCTACAAGCCACACGCCTACACTTCACCACTGAATACTGATCGCTTCCTATTTACGATTAGTCTAGTTGTGTCATCTTTTCTTTCATTCTTTCATCATTTTCTTTGCGGCTTATTAAATAAACCTAAATTATTGTTAAAATCACTTCACGCCTCCCTCCTCTCTCATTGTCAGGTTCCCCTAGACCTTGACAGTTACACAGGCCGAATCCAGAAAAATAAACTACTGTACTTCACCTAGTCACAACTTCAGAAAGTTAAAGTTAAGTGAGTGTGTGTTTGTGTGTGTGTCAGTGTGTGTGTGTTTGTGTGTGTGTGTGTGTGTCCGCCCTCGCTAATTAGCTTTATGCTGACGTTGAGCTTGAGGCTAGAGTTGCCAGGTTACAGGTAGGCAAGCGAATAACGCCACTCCATCTATTTTTTTATGTTCAATTATTTTTATAATTTTCATAATTATTTGTAATGGTTTGTTTTATTTAAAGTTAAACTATCACTTCACACATACATTATTATCAGTATGTTTTACGGTAATGTTAATATTATATTTATTGTAAGTTATTTAGTTTGCATCAGACTGCACAGACCTTAACATTAGCGTCCATTGGGCTGAAGAGTCATGGCTTGATTGCATATGTCTGTACGATCCATCATTACCTCTGCCCTTCCATGTCTGGTCAGAGAGATGGCTTGGGACTTGGGGACTGTTGGCAAAGTCCTTTTAGGCAAGTCTCTCTACTCGGCAGCCATATTGCAACGCTTTTTGGGCACTCATCGGGCATCCAATTCGGCAGAAATGTGCGTGCGCAAGGTTTCACGACACCAATCTTGCTCCAGCAGCGAGTTCACAAAACATGATTGGCACGATGTCTTCACAACACACCATATGATTGGCTCAATGTATTCACATCACACCTCATGATTGGCTCAATGTATTCACATGTCGACGTTTTGCTGAAGAAGGGGTGTGACATGTCCAATGAGATGCTGCTGAGCTGTCATGATAGCTGCCTTGACCAGCGTGTGGATGGCGGTTGTGCAGGAATTCACATTCGTTATCAAGGATGTGCCGCTGTTGGTTCACCGAACTGCTGGTCAGCAGGCTGGCTTTCCAGTGCTCAGGACATATAAATAGATTTTACTTAAGTTACCTTGAGGCTGGCCTTCAGTATTGGTTCCTGCTGCTCACTGGAACCTATATACACCTATAGCCTTCTCCTTGGAGTGACCCAGAGTGTGTGTGTGTGTGTGTGTGTGTGTGTGTGTGTGTGTGTGTTATAATACTTTTAGTTTTTAGTGTTGTTTAGTTTAGTTTAAGTGTGGTAGCAGATGATGCGTCCGTTTACAATGGTGCTCAGTTCAGCTTGCAGTGAAGCATCACAAAGCTGTTAATGGAACAATCCCATTAATGCTGTCTTGCAGTGGACTGCTGTAATGGTCACTGTCTCCCTCCGTTTATCCGGGAGCTCCCCATCAGCACCGGATAATGGTGTCTTTTGCGGAGGACACAAAAGTGAGCAATCCCTGAGGATTCCTTGAACGGAGGCAAACACTGGCGCTGAACATGTTTTCTCTAAAAAGGTAC
The DNA here is from genome assembly GCF_017589495.1 of Alosa alosa. Lineage (NCBI taxonomy): Eukaryota > Metazoa > Chordata > Actinopteri > Clupeiformes > Clupeidae > Alosa > Alosa alosa. Next base: position 26,619,182 of record NC_063205.1, on the reverse strand, counting down.
ATTTGAACGATTTTGTGTAAACATATCAAGCTCACAGCATGTTCTCGGAGAGCGTCCTCAAACACAAACATTCCCGGAAATCTCAAGGCAAGCAGGAAACTGTTTGCAAACATTTGTGATTGCTTGCCTATGTTTGCGAATTTGAACACACCTTTGGTGTAGAGGAAGAGAACATGAAGAATGATCTAGAATACTGTAGAATGTGGACAATGTTCTAGAATGCTGTGTTTGAGAAGAGAATGATATAGAATGCTGTAGAATATGGAGAATATTATAAAATTCTGTACCGAGCCTTGTAGATGCCTGGCTACATGGCTCTGATGCTGTTGAATGTGGATAGTGTTCTGGAAAGCTGTTGAATGTGACACATATTCTAGAATGCTGTTAAATGTGGAAAGTTTTCTGGAATGTAAAATAGGGGCAGTATCTGTGTGCTTTGCAGCTTGTCCTAACAGCACACAATCTTCATTCTTCTGTTTTCATGTATCAGGGAAAAGAATGTAGGTTCCCTGTAAAACAGCAATGATTTCATCTGATAGCATGGGCGGGTTTTTTGTGTGAATGTGTGTGTGTGTGTGTGTGTTTCAGCTGGTGTCTTTTCAGTTGATGTTCGTCTGTAACATGCCAATCTGTGTCTGAGATGGGAAAGTAGTTTTGTTCAGTGTGTGTGTGTGTTGAATGGGAAGTGTGTTTGTTTACATATATATTTTGGATGTGAGTCTGTGTGGGTATTGTGGGAGGGATTCCATGTTTTTATTGGATTGGTGTTTTTTGTGTGTGAGTGTGTGTTATTTTGCGGGGGAGAGGATGTTAATCTGAAGCAGCACTCTTTCCTCTGTGAGTAACTCTGACTCTCCATTCTTTTCATCTCTTCCATCCTCCCTCACTGATCCCCTCATCCCTTGTGTCTCTTCAGTTGGGGTGTGTAATAGTACATATCTCTCTACTACTACTAGACATACACACACACACACACACACACACACACACACACACACACACACACACACACACACACATTGTGATGCAGCATCTGTGTTTGCCTCTCAGACACACACAACTTCATGACTGGATATGTAGGCTAATATGCCCCACAAACACAAACACACATAAACACAATCAAAACTACCCCCAGTTGGGGACACAGTATGTCTGCTTATTTCACAAAGATGCACACTATCTCTCGCACACACACAAACACACGCAAAGACACACACACACACAGACTCAAACACTCACACACACACACACACACACACACACACGCACACACTCTCTCACACTCCCACACACACTCTTCCATGGTTAAATTTGTGGGCTAATACGCCGTGCTTAGAGCCTTGTGATGCGGATGCAGATAGCAGGGATTAGTGGAAAGGAGGTAATTCCCCCGTTTGCAGTCAGCTGTGGCCTACGCCCCCACCCACTGCTCACTCACAGACAGGCTACGCCCCCACCCACTGCTCACTCACAGACAGACGCTGAGATCAGCCGGGGACCCTCCTTATTTAAGTCGGTTTTTGGGCATCTTTTGGACCTCATGAGGACTGGACAGTCGGACAGGACAGTCGAGACTGACATAGAACAAGCGGGAGAGAATCAGAGGGGTGGGGCCATTATTCCTCCTTTGAGAGCAAGCAGCAGTATCCTAACCAGACGTGTGTCTGTATGCACATAGCGACAGGGGTCCGGTTCCAACCAGCGGCTATTTCCTTTTTTTAATTATATGATTTTAAGTTAAAATGATAAATAAGTAAGTAATTAAACAATAATGCATGCGGACAGAGGTGGAAAGTAACGAAATACATTTACTCACGTTACTGTATTGAGTAGTTTTTCTGTGTATTTTGTATTTTTTAAGTAGTTTATAAAATCGGTATTTTAAATTTTACTTGATTACATTTTGAGTGAAGTTTTGTACTTCGCTACATCAAAAATCCCATCCGTTACTTGAGTAAAAAAAAAAGTTAAGACTAACGAAAACAGAAAGGGAGAGACAAAAAATCTAAATCACTAGCCTAGTGATAATGATCAGCATGTAGCCTACAACAGGACATGAATTAAGCTGCCGCCATGCAGTCTTTCTGAAAGTGATGGAGATGGAGCTGGATCACGAGATGCATCAGATTACATGTGTATGTATTTTCCGCTATTTCTCGATATTGTCTCAGTTCCTTTTAGCACTAATGATTGCGGAGATATTCAAGCAAATACCATGGGATTTTGTGTTTTGACGTTTGTGCTCACCTTTCTTTGGAAAGAAGTTTATTAGCAGTTGTTTCCCCTCATTTTAATGTCTCTCTTTTTCCTGTTTTGGCCCCTGGTCAGAAATATTGCGAGGAGATCCTGAGCATGGCCGGTTGATGATGCAGTGATGTTCCTTCCACTTGCAGAAAATGGCTCCCATGCTGGAAGATTCTGAAGTTTTGAAATGCATCTGTAACCAGTTTCATTGATATGTTTTGCAACAATAAGGTTGCAAAGGTCTTGGGAGAGCTTTTTGCTTTTATCCATCATGAAATGTTTCCTGTGTGACACCTTGGTAATGAAAAACCTTTTTTATAGCCCATCAATATGTAGGCTACTAACCAAGCTTATATTAATTTGCACATAGAAAGGATAACTACTCTCTAACTACTTACAGATTCCAGCTCGTTCCTTCCCTTTCCTTAGTGCTTTTTCTTAGCGTGTTCAATACTTTTACCCTGTGTTATTCCACTTCATTAGGCTACACATGACTCTACTTATGGAGTTGTTTGGATTTTTTATGTGTGGATTACCGGAGTTATTACTAATGCCTGGTGAAAATGTTGTGCCCCCCGTATTCCACTTTTCAAGGGCCCTCTCCTCCATTGGGGCCCTATACTTCCCACCCCCCAGTTCGACGCCCTTTAATCTGCTGAACCTTCTGCTCGTTTCCAAATATAAAAAAAACTCTCTGCAACTCAACATTGGCCTGCCTGCCTCAACTGCCAGTGAGGGGCTTTTCAGTTGTGCTGGATTACTGTTCACTGTAAATTGACCAAGGATGAGTGCAAGTAACTTTGAAAATCAACTCGAACTTAAAGGAGAACTCATTTTTTTCACATTTTTGACATTTCTCAACGTCACCGAGTACTGTCGGTATGAACAAAACTGAAACAATCGGTTTTACCTAGCTCGAGTTGCTGCAGCTACAGCGCTACACACTGGAAGCATGAACATGGTGCCTTAGCTGCTTAGGCAAGTACCTCCACTCGACGGCCATATTGCAACGTTTTTTGGGCACTTATCGGGCATCTATTTCGGCAGAAATGTGTGTGCGTAAGGCTTCACGACACCAATCTTGCTCCAGCGGCGAGATCACAACAGATGATTGGCCCGGTGTCTTCACAGCACACCACATGATTGGATCAATGTATTCACAACACACCACATGATTGGCTCAATGTATTCACATGTCGACATTTTGCCGCGGAAGGGTTGTGATATGTGTAGACAACTGCGTTACAAATTAACCCCATGCATTACTATGGAGGATTTTTTGAGTGCTGTATCTCCTCATTAGAAAGTCTCTGGTAAAACTGGTTGTTCTGGTACCCCCAAAAAAAAAAAGTAACTAAGTAACTTTTTTACTTAAAGTACATTTTATATGAACTACTTTTTACTTTTACTTGAGTACATTTTCAGATTGGTATTTTAACTTGTACTTGAGTAATATTTCATCAAAGTATTGGTACTTTTACTTGAGTACAATATTTTCATACTTTTTCCACCTCTGCATGCGGATAATAATGATATAGGCCAGATATCTCCTGCCTTCACCAAACCCTTCTCTATAGAGTGCCTGTGTGTGTGAATGTGTGTGTGTGTGTGTGTGTGTGTGTGTGTGTGTCCTGCCTGCCTGCCTTCATCAAACCCTTCTCTGTGGAGTCTGTGTTGTGAGCTAGTGTGAAAGAAACTGAGCAGAGGAGGTGTGAAAAGAAAGTGAAACTGGGAAACCAAGATCTGGCCCAGATATGGCTCAGATATGGCCCTGATCAGCTCTTTATTCCCCTCCTTCAGGTGTGTGCGTGTGTGTGTATGTGTGTGTCTCTCTCTCTCTCTCTCTCTCTCTCTCTCTCTCTCTCTCTGTGTGTGTGTGTGTGTGTGTGTGTGTGTGTGTGTGTGTCTCTCTCTCTCTCTCTCTCTCTCTCTGTGTGTGTGTGTGTCTCTGTGTGTGTGTGTGTGTGTGTGTGTGTGTGTGTGTGTGTGTCTCTCTCTCTCTCTCTCTCTCTCTGTGTGTGTGTGTGTCTCTGTGTGTGTGTGTGTGTGTGTGTGTGTGTCTCTCTCTCTCTCTCTCTCTCTCTCTGTGTGTGTGTGTGTCTCTGTGTGTGTGTGTGTGTGTGTGTGTGTGTGTGTGTTCCGGGGCCTTCATCTCCCCCTCTTCACCAAGCATCACTTCACCACGTAATCTGTAATCAGGGCCTCAGTGAGCGTGGAACGCCCATGTTTTCTTAAGGTGACGCAAGCAGGTTAATTAAAAATGTAGTAGGACATGCTTTCCATCTGGCTCTGGAGCGTTCCCAAGTGACTGGAGGCAACGCAGAGAAAAGCTGATTGTGCAGGCCTGTCTTTGTTTCTGTGGATGGGTTTCAGGAGGTGCTGTATGAAAAGGAAAAGCAGAAAAGAGAGGGAAACTGAAAAGAGAGGAAAACAAGACAGAAAAAAGGAAAGAGAGAAGTGAAGTTGAAGTTTGTGGGGGAGGACTAGATTGAAAAGGCCTCTGCACTCTCCTCTAGCCTTCTGTCTTCCATCTCGTGTGGGGCTTTGACCCCCTTCATCAGCAAAAACTCCCAGAGTGAATACCGTGTGTGTGTGTGTGTGTGTGTGTGTGTGGTGTGTTTTTTGGCTGAGGACTGAGGACTGAGGACTGAGTTTTTACATAATGTGCTTTGACAGGTCGGGCTCACCACATTTACACTGGCTCTGAGTCAGGCTAGCGCTAATGGGTCTGCTAGCGGGGTAGAGCGAGGTGAAGCGAAGTACAGTACAGTTTCACTCAGCATTTCAGTATCGAATGTCGGCCTTCACCCCTCTAGGGTATTTGTAAGCCCTTGTCTATGTCTATACACACACACACACACACACACACACACACACACACACACACACACACATCCCTCTCTCTCTCTCCCTTGGATGGGTATTAAGTTGTGTATAGGTTTCCCACTCCCTTCACAGAGTGACAGCACTTCTCTGACTCTGATTTCCTGACTAGTGTGTGTACAAAGTCCTCCAGTGTCCCACAATCCCCTCTGCTCCAAAATATGAGACGTGTCCATCAGTAAAGCTTACTTGCCCCCCTGACTCATGTGGGAAGCTGATGTAGTCACTGATTACTCAACTCAATCGGACAGTGTGGGATTGTTTGTTTGTCTGGCTGTCTCTCTCTCTCTCTCTCTCTCTCCCTCTCCCTCTCCCTCTCTCTCTCTCTCTCTCACACACACACACACACACACACACACACACACACACACACACACACACACACACACACACACACACACACAGACCACAAACAACCCCACAAGCCAGCCACCTCCAGCCTGTTTGCTGGATAACTTACAAGCTCCGACAGTCGCCTCAGTGATGAGGCATTAGCCGGCCAGCCCGGTGTGGTCAGTGCTGTAGCTGTGCTGACCTTGCAGCTTGTTTTTTTGCGACCTGAGTGAGCACAGCCAGGGGTCCCTGACCCCTGAGTATCTACTTACGGGATCTGGTACAACCTTCTTAGACGGCCGAGTGTGTAAACATGATGTCGGTTTTCGGCGAGGAGGTAGCCTTGACCCTCCCTCCCTCTCTCTTTCTCTCTGTCTGTCTCTCTCTCAATTCAATTGAATTGAATTGCATTGAATTCAATTCAATTCACTTCAAGGTTGCTTTATTAGCATGACTGTAAGTACAGCGTCTGTCTCTCTCTCTCTCTCTCTCTCTCTCTCTCTCCCGGCGCTGCTGAGATGGCAGAAGAGATTTTAAACCTTGACCGACTCCAGGCAAGATTGAAACGGGAAACGGAGTTATGTTTGGTCTTCGCGTAAACTAAAGAATTCAACCCGCTCGGTTCCAAATCAGAGTCAGATGTTCTTAAAGAACTCCCCCCATAAGGGGCTACATTAGTTCACTGATTTGCCAATCAGGGACTTCAGACTAGACGTTGGACTCCAGGGTTTATGTGCATGTTTACATTCCACTGACACACACACACACACACACACACACACACACACACACACACACACACACAGAGGCAAACATGACAGGTCATCAGTTACTGGAACACTGTGTTTGTGTGTCAGGTCAAGTCAGTGCAATCAGCTTGGTGATCTGGTTGGGGATGTACACTTGAAGAGGTACCACACACACACACACACACACACACACACACACACACACACACACACACACACACACACACACACACACACACACACACACACAGGGCTGCTCTCGGAGATACTGTGGATTGGTTCTGGCATTGTAGGTGTGGGCCTCATCAGAAGGTGAATAAGGAGAGAGAAAGAGAGAGAGAGAAAGAGAGAAAGAAACTGTGTGTGGGACTATGCATAGGTGTGTTAGTGTGTGTATGTGTAACATGTCGATTTCATTTTCACAGTGGACCCTATTAAATTTGATTTGAAATGCTAGGTTTCACTCTCTGTAAGAAAGGGGTATAAGAGAGAAAGAGAGAGTGTGTGCTAGTGCTTGAGGTAGAATGTGTGTGTGTGTGTGTGTGTGTGTGTGTGTGTGTGTGTGGCTCCAGGTCAGCTGGGGGTGTGATCTGCTGATTGGCCTCTGAGGAGTGGAGGACCCTAAGTCTGATTGCAGCTACTTTCATTAGATTTCTCCTCCTCCTTCACCCCCCACTCCCCCTCCCCCCTCTTTCTCTTTCCCTTACTCCTTCCCTCTCTCCCATCCCTTCTTCTCCCTCTCTCTCCCTCCCTCCCTCTCCCTCTCTCTCCGCTGCTGAGATGGCAGAAGAGATTTTAAACCTTGACCCGACTCCAGGCAAGATTGAAACGGAAACGGAGTTATGTGTTTGGTCTTCACAGTGAATCTAAAGAATTCAACCCGCCGGGTTCCAAATCAGAGTCAGATGTTCTTAAAGAACTCCCCCCCGCGCCAGGGCTACATTAGTTCACTGATTTGCCACCAGGGACTTCCAGACTAGACGTTGGACTCCAGGGGTTTATGTGCATGTTTACATTCCACTGGACACACACACACACACACACACACACACACACACACACACACACACACACACAGAGGCAAACATGACAGGTCATCAGCCACTGGAACACTGTGTTTTGTGTGTCAGGTCAAATCAGTGCAATCAGCTTGGTGATCTGGTTGGGATGTACACTTGAAGAGGTACCACACACACACACACACACACACACACACACACACACACACACACACACACACACACACACACACACACACACAGGGCTGCTCTCGGAGATACTGTGGATTGGTTCTGGCATTGTAGGTGTGGGCCTCATCAGAAGGTGAATAAGGAGAGAGAAAGAGAGAGAGAGAAAGAGAGAAAGAAACTGTGTGTGGGACTATGCATAGGTGTGTTAGTGTGTGTATGTGTAACATGTCGATTCATTTTCACAGTGGACCCTATTAAATTTGATTTTGAAATGCTAGGTTTCACTCTCTGTAAGAAAAGGGGTATAAGAGAAAAGAGAGAGTGTGTGCTAGTGCTTGAGGTAGAATGTGTGTGTGTGTGTGTGTGTGTGTGTGTGTGTGTGTGTGTGGCTCCAGGTCAGCTGGGGGTGGATCTGCTGATTGGCCTCTGAGGGTGGAGGGACCCTAAGATCTGATTGCTGCCACTTTCATTAGATTTCTCCTCCTTCACCCAGCACTCCCCCTCTCTCCCTCCTCTCCTTTTCTCCCCTTACTTCTTCCCCTCTCTCTCCATCTCCCTCTCTCCCTCCCTCTCCCTCCCTCCCTCCCTCCTCTCTCTCTCTCATTCACTCCCTCGTTCCTTAAAGGTGAAGTTAAGTCCTGTGCCCAGATGATTAATCATATAAAGAGGGCTGGTGGCGGCCCATGTCTGATGCTAGGGGATGTAATTGCATTGCAGGTGCGAGGAAAGCGATATGAGGCCTATAATGAGAGTCTTGACGTCTGTGTGTGTGTTTGTGTGTGTGTGTGTGTGTGTGTGTGTGTGTGTGTGTGTGTGTTTGTAATGAACTTTCATTGCACAGTGAGTGAATAGGCCCATGTATATATCTTTGTGTGCATGTTTTTACTGTTGGGAACAGTGTGTGGAACAAAATTCTCCATGTGCCCCCTGATTGACGCAACACCCACCCACACACACTGTCACACACACACACACACACACACACACACACACACACACACACACACACACACTGTCACACGACACACACACACACACACACACACACACACACACACACACACACACACATTCTCTCCATTGTACCATTGTAAAGTCATATTTTCACCTCAGGACTCTGTGATCAGCCAGCAACCTGTTATCAGACACCTGGAGAGAGAGAGAGAAAAAATCACAAGAGGTAGAGAGAGAGACAGAGAGAGACAGAGAGAGACAGAGAGAGAGAGATAATATGAAAGAAAGCTGATGGAAACCAGGCAGGGAGATGATTAAAGGATATATTAAGGGAAGAGGAGGAGGCTCAGTATTCAGAGCGGATCACAGCAGGTTCTGTCTGGAAGCTGCAGCCAATGAGATAGGAAATGAAATAAGGACAGGCTCACTGTAGGTGAGCATTATTTCATTTCTGGTTTGTGAGTGTGTATTCAGGTGCATTTGTATGGGTATCTGTTTATTTGTGTGTGTGTGTGTGTGTGTGTATAAATGCATACCATATGTATGTGTCTGTGTGTATATATATGTGCTTGTGTGTGTGTGTGTGTGTGTCTATGTGTGCTAGTATGTGTGTGTGTGTGTGTGTGTGTGTCTATGTGTGCTAGTATGTGTGTGTGTTTGTGTCTATGTGTGCTTGTATGTGTGTGTGTGTGTGTGTGTGTGTGTGTGTGCGTATGTGTGTGTTGTGTGTGTGTGTGTGAGTGTGTTTACGTGTGCTAGTGTGTGTGTGCGCACACATCCCTCAGTAGGGACCTAGCGGAGAGTCCCCGCGCCATCTGCCAGCACTGTCCTCCCTGTCTCTCGTCTGTCTGCACGTGATTCTGTTAAGCGTTGACTTCACCGCACAGAAACTTCCAGAACAGCACACAGCCTCCAAAAGCACTAAAAGTGCACACACACACACACACACACACACACGCGCAGAGACATGCACACAGACACACACAGACACACACAGACACACACAGACGCACACGCACACGCACACGCACACGCACACGCACAAACACAAACACAAACATACATACACACACACACACACACACACACATACACATCCGCCTCAGCAGCACGGCTCAGAGGAGGGCGTGGAGGGGCATGTTGTTCACGTTAACGCAGATGAGCGTGCTGCTTCGGCTGTTTAGAAGCACGGCGTGACCACGCTTGGACACAGTGGGGGAAATGAGAGGAGAGGGACTTGATTGACCAGACGGAGGAGAATGACCATCCTCCTTCTATTCATTTTTCTGGCTGGCCGTCTTCCCCCTGAAAGTCTGTCACAGCAATGCAGAGGCAGAGTGCAATCACCCCTCGGAGCAGACACACACACACACACACACACACACACACACACACACACACACACACACACACACATACATACACAGACACACACACACACAGACACACACACATACATACACACACACACACACACACACACACACAGACACACACACACACACACACACACACACACAGAGGGAGAGAGCAGTCAGCCAAGGAGTGGAGTGGAGAGGAAGCTACTGCGCTGTAACAGGATGTTTGTGTTTGTGCAAAGTTGACCTGTTGCAGCTGTCCTTATCCGTGTGTTTAGGGGGGGAAAACAGACATTTATCATCTTCACAGTGATGACTCTGGGCTGTGTGTGTGTGTGTGTGTGTGTGTGTGTGTGCTTTAGACTGACTGTGTATGTGTGTGTGTTCTGTATGGGTTTGGGCTTGTGTGTTAGTGTGTGTGTGCGTGTGTGTATGTGTTTTTGTGTGTGTGTTTGTGTCTGCCGGGAGCTGGCTGTGGGCTGTCTCGTTGAGGAAATGGATGCTGCTGTTTAATTTAGCATCCTCTCCCCAGTCTCCACTCATCGCCACGGCCACCACGAGCCTCCCGTCATGCCAACACATCTGGGGCTCTTTTGTGGCCCCTGAGCTTCAGGCTTCCAACTGGGATAAATGCTTAGCAATCATTGAGTCTGTCTCCCGGGGAGCCCGCATTCAGCACTACTGTACTGTGTCACGACCTTCATCATCATCATCATCATCATCACCATCATCACCACCATCACCATTATCTTGATCATCATCATCATCACCATCATAATCTTAACCTCATCACCAACATCATTGCCATTAACATTATAATCTGAATCTCGTCCTCTTCATCTTCATCCTCATCCTCATCCTCATTCTCCTCTTCCTCCACGGAGGAGCAGTCTGAGTAGTGTGTTGTGTTGTGTTGTGTTGTGTTGTGTTGTGTTGTAATGTGCAGCGGGGTGTTTGTGTGTGTGGTGGTGGTGGTGGTGGTTGTGGTGGGGGGCGTCAGTGCTTGTTGTTTAAAGTAAGCGGATCCTGTAATTGGCTCGTAGTTAAGGGGCCACTACTGGGTTTGTGAGCTGTCATTGTTAGCACGACGCTGTTCGCCCGCTCATTGCTGTGGTGACGCTTAAGGAGCAACATCATCGGGGCCCAGTGAGTGCTGTAATTGTCACGGTGACACAGGGTGACTGCCTTGGTTACCAGCGAGGCGAATAGCGGATTGGTGGAAGGCTCTGATTGGTCCATTACTGTCGCCTGTGGAACACCACATACATACTGGAACACACACACACACACACACACACACACACACACACCAAGACATACATTACACAATTATGTATACATTCCAGACATCAGATATTTATTACAATTCCAAATATGGCCTCATATATATATATAAATACGTAGTTGTGTATACTGTGTTCCTTATTGTTACTCAGCTCTAAATGTAACACTTTCCCCACATGTGCTATAAACACACACACACACACACACACACACACACACACACACACACACACACACACACACACACACGACACATATCTAAATACACACACATGAGAGATATGACTTGGCTGTATTCACACACACAGATGCACAAATACAAGCATGCATATCCACATCCCACATTCAGATGCAAATAGAAACTCAGTCACACAGTCACATGCACATTCTGTAATAGTATACTCATACCCAAGATTCACTCATTCGGCATTGCGTGTGGTGAGGAGCGGTTGCAGTTGCAGTCAGGAGGTTTAAATCATGCTGGAGAGAGGAGCCTGAAAGTGTTTCAGTGAACCACTAACAGGCCTGTAGCATGCATCGTAACTTTCTCATCTAGCACACACACACACACACACACACACACACACACACACACACACACACACACACACACACACTCTCTCTCAGCAGCAGCTGAATGTGGTTTCTAGTAGCGTGTCAATGTCCTCTCTCTCTGTCTCTCTCTGTCGCTCTCTCTCTCTTGATCTCTCTGTCTCTGTCTCTCATTGCACACAAGCCCGGTACATTTGGGCTGTTATGAGTCACATTTATAGTCTGATCCAGTGGAGTTATGGTGTTAACATGCAGACCTACAGACAGCACACTGCTCTACATGGCTTCCTCTCATTGGCTGACCGTAGCTCAGCTTATTGTTCCCATTGGCTGCTTCTTTCTGAACTCTGAGGTTTGTCTGTGACATCCAGTCCGTTGTGGCTCCACTTTAACCATCTGAAGGATCGATGATGTTACAAAAGTTATTAAGTTGATGGTTCTTTGAGCTCTTGCCGCATTGTAAATATTTAGTCTAATAAAGGATTTTAGATTTAGAATTAGGAATTTGGAATTACTCTGTCACATGTGTTCCCACATTGATCCTTATGAAGCCCTCTCATTGGCTAACGTGATGTCAGCTGATTGTTCTCACTGGCTGACCGCACATGGCTCTGAAATAGTCCCGAAGTGTGACGTAGCGTTTCCATGACGGTAGAATCACTGGATCTAAACAAACTTCTGAAGTGGCATAAATAGCATTGAATGTAGACGGGGCATCATTTGTAGCTAATATAAATAAATATATCCATTTAAACGTGTTTTACCTGCTAGGCAGCAGCTTAGCCACATAACACGGATTCCATGGCAGGTGTAATAGAAAGAAAGAAAATTCCAGTGGATATTTCACATCTTCTCAAAGACTGGAGGCTGTTAAGAGTGACGTTTATTGCCAAAAAAATAAAGGCAAAACACGTCCGTGAATTTAAGGATTTTAACCGCATGCTGTGAAGTTACATGCAGGTCTCTTTTACGGAGGAAACCCATGATAAAATAAAACTATGTAGTCACGAATTTGATCGTGTTGGTATGAATATATGTTATAGTATGTGATTCTTACAGTGTAAAACATATATACTAACGCCTTAAAACGTTTAATTGATTTATCGAAATAGATTAAGAAAGCCAGTGACGAAGAGGTCAAGCTGGACTGACCAATGGAAGCCAGGCTACAGGATTTCGTTAGCAACGCTGACTGGGAGATGTTCAAGACAGAACTCTGCTGACATCAATGAGTTTACGGAAGTATCATTGAGTTACATCAATATGCTAACTGATTCCATCATCCCAACTGTAAAGATCCAAGCTTCCCTAACCAGAAGCCATGGGTGGATAGAGAAGTGAGAACGCATTAAAGACACGCACCATGACTTATAATGCTGGGCTTATTTCAGGATATGACTGATTACAAAGCAGCATCTTATAGTTTATGTAGAGCTATTAAAGATGCTAAGCGGGCGCCTATAGAGACAGAGTTGAAGCTGATTTCTTGGAGGGTGATCCAGCACGAGTGTGGAAAGGACTCCGAACCATCACTAGCTTTGAAATAAAGTCCCCTCTATGATGAATGTGAGTAAAGCCCTCCCTGATGAACTTAATGCTTTTATGCTCGCTGACATGAAAAACACAGACTATCTTGCACTAGCTGCAGCATGTGTAGCAAATGAGGATGCACCTTTCTGTGTCTCTGAGGTCGATGTGAGCAATGCCTTTAGGAGGGTTAATTGTAGAAAAGCTGCTGGACCGGATGGAATTTCTAACAGGGTTTTGAAATCCCAAGCTGCTCAGTTTAGCTCCTGTGTTCACTTATATCTTTAACACATCATTGGCTCAAGAGACAGTTCCTACTTGCCTCAAAGCAGTCTGTTATTGTTCCAGTACCAAAAAAAAAAAGTCCATCATGTCTGAATGACTACCAGTAGCCCTGACGCCTACAGTGATGAAGTGTTTTGAGAAGCTTGTGAAAAAAAGCATTATCTGCTCATCCCCTCCCTGCCTCCTTGACCCCCCCAATTTGCTTACAGAGCCAACAGGTCTACAGAGGATGCCATCTCAAACCCTCATGCACACCACCTTAACTCACCTGGAGGAGGGGAATGAATTATGTGGATGCTGTTCATTGACTTTAGTTCAGCATTCAACACGATAGTACCTCTCACCTTGGTCACAAAGATGAAGGCCTTAGGACTAAACACCACCCTGTGTCACTGGATAGTGGGGGGTCTGACATCTGACTCATTAACCATCAGCACTGGTGCTCCCCAAGGCTGTGTTTTGAGTCCACTGCTGTACAACATCTACACACATGACTGCAAAGCCAACAGTAGTCATACCTCCATCAACAAGTTTGCAGATGACACAGTGATCTTGGGCCTGATTAGTAACAACAATGAACAGCTCTACGTGGATCAGGTTGATGAGGTGGCACAGTGGTGTCAATCTAACAGCTTGACACTGAATATCAATAAAAGTGGATTACAGAAGGCAGCAGCAGAACTACAGTTACACCCCACTAATGATCAGCGGGCAACCTGTAGAGAGAGTCACAAGTTTTAAATACCTTGGTGTCCACATTACTGAAGACCTAACATGGACTGTTAACACTCAATATGTTCTGAAGAAGTACAGACAACGACTCTACTTCCTTCGTCAGCTAAGGAAATTCAAAGTTTCTACATCCATCATGAAGGCCTTCTACACTTCAGCGGTTGAGAGTGTTCTAACTGGTAGCATCCTCACCTGGTATGGGAACTCCACAGTTAGAGATTGTAGTACTCTGCAGAGAGTAGTGCAGCCAGCTGAACGCATTGTAAAAACTCAACTCCCTGCTCTACAAGATATCTATTCCAGAAGAGTACTCCTAAGAGCCCAAAAGATTCTGAAGGACTCTTCTCATCCTAACAATGGATTATTCCTACCGCTGAAATCAAGAAGACGCCTATGTAGTCACAAAGCCAGAACTGAGAGACTCAGGAGAGGTTTTTATCCCCAGGCCATCCTAACTCTGAACTCACACTATACTGACTTTGCACACATTCACTCTTCAGCACTCTCAAACATTTCCCAACTCTGAACTCACCCTATACTGACTTTGCACTCATTTACTCCTCAGCACTCATGACACCCCGCACACACACCTACAAGACTTCTAGCACTTTTACATCCCTCACCCTATGCTATAGACCTTTTATTTATTTTCTTATTTCATCACCGTCAAAACACACACACACACACACACACATATCTGACTTTTCTCCAACTTTTTGCACATCTCCATAGAACTTTTTATTGATTATTTTTGATTTCTCCTCCATCTACCCATGTCCTTGATTGCCTAGCCTTTCTGCCCCCCCACCCCACCCCATCCCCAACACACAAACAAAAAAACACACACACTTACATCATCACTGTCATCACCTCACATACATACAGCACACTGCTTGCTCACAGTAAGCCTCCTCTACTTGCTGCACACTGCCCCCCACATACACAGCACATTGTCTTCTGGGATCTTCTCCAACACACATCCTCTACATACTTACAGCACACTGCCCCCACCTACCCACACGCACACACTACACACACACACACACAGTCACTGCTACACTCCCCTCCATCCACACACACACATCTTCATCACTCACAAACATCATGCATACAGTACTCTGCTTGCAATAGTAAGTCCCTTCACCATACTTGCAGTACACTGCCCCCAATACACAGCACACTGTCTCATGAGGAAGCCTAAACACACATATTGCACACTGCCCTCTCCCCACATACACAGCACACTATCCCATCTCCTGTCATCCCCCAACACACACACCAAGACCCCTGGCAGTTGGGTTAGCCCCTTGAGCCGTGGATCTGCCCAAGGTTTCTTCCTTGGTAAGGGAGTTTTTCCTTGCCCCTGTTGCTCTTGGGTGCTCCTTGTTGGTTCCCCTCCCCCAATTCCAATCCTCCCCCACCTTTTGCTTATGCAGCCCTTGCCACTTAATCTACTAAACCCCTCTTCTACTGCACTTTTTACCCCCCCACTTTGCACAAATAGGCTGACACCAGACATAATTTCTCTGCATTTCTTACTTCCAGTAACTATATGCATGTGACAATAAACTTCCTTGTATCCTTGTATCCTTGTAAGCCACCGCTATGGTGATTTCTACAGCAATGGTAGATTGATTTGTTTAGAACCAGTGAAATTGCTGCCTTGGCAACGTTACGTCATGGCTTCGGGACTCTATGACAGGTCCCTGAATTCCGAGCTCTCATTGTGACATCAGCGCCTGGCCCGTGCGGTGTTCCAGGGGTGATCCAAAGGCCAGGGCTGAGCAGCGGACAGCCTCCTGGGCCCGGACCAGGGGCTTGGACCGAGCACTGCGCCGTAGGCTTGTAGTCACAGAGGTCCACAGAGACTGGGTCGAGTGTTTGGGCGGTGTGTGTGTGTATGTGTGTGTGTGTATGTTAGTGTGTGTGTGTGTGTTAGTGTACATGTATGTGTTGGTCCCAAAGGCTGAGGTGGACAGCCTAAGCCAAACCTCTGCAGCTGCAGTAATCTGCTCTCAGATAGATAGACAGGGGCTGTGTGTGTGTGTGTGTGTGTGTGTGTGTGTGTGTGTGACAGAGAGAAAAAGAGACAGAGAAATTGAAATGGAGTGTGTGTGTGTGTGTGTGTGTGTGTGTGTGTGTGTGTGTGTGTGGGAGGGGGCAGACGGATAAGTCAACAACATAACATAATTGTAGTCTTTTGTCCTCTGGCTGTTTTGGACAAAGCCGACCACAGACTGTGCTGTTACAAGGGCTCAGTGCTCACAGCAGACCCTGCTGAAGAGCCCTCAGTACTAGTCATGCTTTTCCACCAAACACTGCCCTCTCAAAGAGCCAGTGTGCTGATGGCGCAGTGAGAGGGCACACACACATAAACAAACACACACACACACACACACACACACACACACACTATAATATACACACTAAGTTTAACACCTGCAAAGTCCACTCAGTCAAGCTTACAGACACACACCAACTTAGTCGTACACACACGCGACACAGACACGCACACACAAACACATACACACATGCATACACACACCCGCACACCCACACACTGAACCCCAGGCAAAATGACTGATGCTGAAAGGTCTTCGCAGGCAGACATAACAGTATCTATTTTAGCCATGTCCATATCTCTATAGAAGAGCAAGCAAGGCAGACAGGCAGTCGCGTCCTCTTCCCTGATGGACAGCCAGCATTGTGTGTGTGTGTGTGTGTGTGTGTGTGCGTGCGTGTGTGCTTGAGTGTGGTAGCGACTGGTTCCCTGTCTAACCATGACTGTCTGTATGTCTGGGGGGTTATGATGTGCATGGTATGTGCATGTCTGTGTGTGTGTGTGTGTGTGTGTGTGTGTGTGTGTGTGTGTACTGTAGGTTTTCACTCTTTCAGGCATAATTGCACTTGCTAAAAGCCTTCAGCCTTCAGACTCTCTCTCCACTCCTCTTCATTGAACTCCATTCAATTGGCAATCTGACGGCTCGTGTGGTGCCGGTAGCCAGTAGCCGTTGTGGGCAGCCTGCCGCAGACCTGTCTTAAAAGCCAGCCGCACATCAAAGTGCCGAGTGAATGACATAGCTTCCTGTCTGGGGAGAAGCACCGGTCTGGCTCTGAAAATTGACTCAGGATTGACTCGATGATTGGAGAGGAAAAAAATTAATATATATATATATATATATATATGAAGCATTTAACATCCAGAAATAGAGCCTCTTTTCTGTCCCCTAAATCCAGTCTGACTCTCAGACTCTCAAGCAGGAGAATGGGGCCGTGTTGAGTTCAGGTCTGACCAGAAGGGCTTCCATTTTTTCTCCCTGACCACAATACTGAATCACCATCCACCATTGTAGAGTACAGTATGTGCTTGCTCTTTGTTTGTGCTTGTTTGAGGAGGGGAGTGTGTTGTTTGAGTTCTGTGTAGTGGCTGTATATGAAGAGTTCAGATGCAAAACCCTCTAAATCCGTCTGACCACTTTTCTTTTAAATGAGCATTTAAATTCAGGCTCCTATAGGTTTTTGCCTATAAATTGATATTTCAGACCAGGAAGAGAGTGGTATTTAGTGGGTTTAGAAGTTAAATTATTTGATTAGCGTATACTATGTGTGGAGAGCATCCCCTCACCATCTTTATCTCATTTTTGACATAGGTGGCATTTAGAGGCTTTTGCATCTGAACCCTTCATATTTACAGTGGCTTGACGATGACACAGAAAATGGTTGAGAACGGCAAAGGATTTCAGAGGCTTTTTTTTTTGTTTGTTTTACGAAAGATGGCTTTATCTGAGAATTCTAAGTGGGGACTGGAAGGGTGGTGTTGGGGCAGTGGGGTAAAATGTATTGGTTCAGCATGAGTTGTAGAGAAAGAGCTCATTAAGAGGGTGGAGTTCCGTGGCCTCCAGGCCAAGAGGGCGGGGGGTTGTGGGTGGGGATGGAGAGAGCATATGGACCAGATAGGCCATGAAGGCCCTTCACAACCCCTTCCCCCCTGGCCTAGAAAAGGTGGCTATTGTGTGTGTGTATGTATGTGTGTGTGTGTGTGCGTTTGGGTGTGTGTGTGCTTGTAAGTTTGCATGTGTGTTTGCGTGTGAGTGTGTGTGTTAGTCTTTGAGTTTGTGTTTGTGTGTGTGTGTGTGAGAGAGAGAGAAACAGTCTGTGTGTGTGTGTGTGTGTGTGTGTCTGCTGGGGGGTGTCAGTTTTCTGCACTGCTGGCAGCAGGAACATTGAAACGGCCAGACGAAGAATCTCAAGCATCCTGAGCTCAACCAGATGTGGAACCGCAGACCCTTCTTAGTCTCTCTCTTTCACCCCTCTACCCCATGTTCTCTCTCTCTCTCTCTCTCTCTCTCTCTCTCTCTCTCTCTCTCTCTTTCACCCCTCTACCCCATGTTCTCTCCCTCTCTCTTTCACCCTCCCATGCTCTCTCTCTCTCTCTCTCTCTCTCTTTCACCCCTCTTCTCCATGTTCTCTTTCTCCCCCTCTACCTCTAACTGCCCCCCTCTCTGTCACCCCTGTTATTCACGTTCAATCCCCCCTCCACCCTTCTCTTTCTCCCTCTCTGTCTCTTTCTGTCTCTCCCTCTCTCTTTAACCCACTCTTCATGTTCACTCTCTCTCTCCTTCTCTCTTTAACCCACTCTTCATGTTCACTCTCTCTCTCCTTCTCTCTATCTCTCTCTCACCTCCCTCCATCTCTCTATCTGCTCAGCCTCTTGTGTTTCCCTCTCTGTTTATCAGAGCCCTTCTCCGTATCGTAATGCTTTTAATCTTATCTTGTTGTTTTTGCTCGCTCCAGTCTCTCCAGTTCTCTCTGGCATCTCATTTTCCCCCTCGCTGCTCCACTAACACCCCCCCTCCTCCTCCTCCTCGATACTCCCATCCTCATCCCTCACTTTTTCTCTCTGTCTCTCTCGTTCCCTCTCTCCCTCCCCTCTTTCTTTCTCTCTTTCTGTTTTAGTCTGTCTCTCTTGCTCTACCCCTCTTGCCTTCCTCCCCACACACACACACACACACACACACACACACACACACACACACACACACACACACACTTCTGCGTTTCCCCTCTCTTTCGCTTCCTCTCTCACTCTTTCTCTCCGCTCTCTCCTCTCTCGCTCCTTCTCTCCGCTCTCTCTCGCTCCTTGTCACGGAGGCCGTGGTGTTGGAGTAGATGTGATAAGCTGGAGTCGTTTCTGCTGCATCACATCACCTAGGAGGAGAGAAAGGGAGAGAGAGAGGGAGAGAGAGAGAGAGAAAGAAAGAAAGTGGAAGCCTGATATTTGGTGTTATCACAGCCAGCCCTTCACACTCCCATCCCCACAACACCTCTACCTATCTTTCTCTATCTCCTTCAATCTCTCTCTTTCAACCTCTACCGCTCAGTGCGTCTACACCTCTAATTTTTGATTAGTGTTTCACCAAAAACATCCTCCCTCTCTCTCTCTCTCTCTCTCTCTCTCTATCTCTCTATCTCTCTCTCTCTCTTTCCTTCCCTCTGTTATACTCTCTTGCTCATACAGCAAGTCAGTATTCAACTGCAGACTCAGTGCTCAGTGAAATCTCTTAAAACCCAGATCCAGCCAGCTCAGATACACACGCTCACACACACACACCCACACACACACACCCACACACACACACACACACACACACACACACACACACAAACACACACATACACACGCACGCACACACACACACACCACTATACACACACCACTATCCTATTCTATCTGTTCCAGACTGACTCTGGATCTGTCAAGCACACTCTTTACCCACGGGATGGGGCCTGGTTTTGTCTTGCAGTCTTAAGATCCGTCTGTTAGGTCTGCCTGATAGTAGCTCAGTGTCACAGAGAGGTGATGCTCTACTCACTGTTTCTATCACTAACATGGACACTCAGCACTTATATACATATTATTCTAGCATTCTTTCTTTAGTCTATTTTGAGGACAGTGAAGAGTGACGCAAATAAGCAAGCAAGCAAGGGAGAGAGAGAGAGAGATGGGGCAGAACCCGGAAATGACCCGTGCTGGACTCAAACCCGGGTCCCCGCGGGCACCTGGATCCAAGGTGGCACGGAGGCTGCAGCCAAGTGCGCCACAGCGCCCCTTATATTCTAGCATTCCTGCTTGTTTGTTTGTTTATTTATTTGTTTATCGCTTTCTCTCTCTTTTATTTGTTCTCAGTTGCTACCTTACTACAGTATGTATGTCTGTGAAGTTTCAACCCACCACTCCAACAAGTGAGTGTCTAAAACGGCGAGTCACTGCCTGTCAGCATCACAAACAGAGCAGCAGCACTAGCAGCAGCAGTGCAAATAGCTCCACCGCTAACATGTTTGTTTACCACCGACAAAAATGGCCGCCAGAGCGAGACGCCGCGGCCCCACAGGCAATCAGCGCGCATTGAGCTGTGGAAACGCCCATAGGCTCCAGGCGACTGGTAGCTGGAGAGCCAAAATGGCATGTTTGGATAAACAGAGAGAGAGAGAGAGAGAGAGAGAGAGAGAGAGAGAGAGAGAAGATAAAGAGAGTAGACGAAGGGTGGTTTGTGGGAGTTGTTCCGTGCGAGTGCTCGGAGCAGGAAGTGGGGAGCTGTTGATGTCGGGGCTCCCAGCGGGACTGCGTGGTCCGTCACCAACGGAGACGCTGACCAAATGACCTTCCGGTCCCACGCCGGCCATCAGGCTGATTAGAAAAATAGAAAAGTGGGAGAGAGAGACAGGGATGGAGAGAGAGAGAGATAGAAAGTATGGAGGTAGAGAAGGACAGAAAAATAGGAAGGATAAAAAAAAAACAGAAAAGAAAGATACATACACAGAGAGGGAGATTGAGACGAAGAGAAGAGAAGAGAAGAGAAGAGAAGAGAAGAGAAGTACAGAGAAGGATGAATACTATTGTTTGATTGAGACTGACTTTTCTATCAGTGAGCTATTTATACAAATACACCATTTGAGGAAAGGGAAGGGGGGATAGGGAGATACAGAGATGGAGGAGAATAGGAAGAGGCAGTAGAGAGAAAGAAGGAGATGGAGAAAGAGAGAGAGAATGATGGAGAGAATAAGAGGGGAAGGGTGAGAGAGTGATAGAGAGAATAAGAGGGGATAGGTGAGTGGGCAGAGGGAGAAAAGAATTGAAGAGAGGGTGGGAGGGAGGGAGAGATAAAGTGATTTGTTCCTATTGTATAGGAGCGTGTCAAGCTGTCACGTCCAAGTGATCTGTGATTTTCTCTTCCTTTCTTGTTTTTAATTCAGAGATAATCGGTAGCACAGCCTTTGTCAGACGTGACACATTTCCCAATCTTTCTAACTCCCCCCATCCTCTTCCTCTTCTGTTCCCCTCTCTCTTTCCCTTGCTTTCTCACTTTTCTCTTTTCCTCTCCCATTCACTCAATCCCCCCCCTCTCTCTCTCCCTCTCTCGCTCTCTCTCTTTCTCTCTCTTTCCCAGCCTCTGAACTTCTTTCATCTGGAGAACATGAAAGTGGTACTGATACTACTGTAATTGGGTCACAGTTTTAAACTACTGTGGTCTCCAGCATGTATGTGATGTGTGAAGTGTGTGTGGTTGTGTGTTTGCATGTTGATTATGTGAGATAGTTGGATTTTAGATTGAGTGGCAGATATCCATCCTTCTGTTGTATGAGAGTGTGTGTGCACCCTATATATGTAAGTCTCTGTGTGTGTGTGATTTCGAGGAGTGGAGTGCAATTTTAAGCCCCTGTTTGCCACTGCGTCCGGAGTAGCAGTGCCCGGTGTGTGATCGATCGCCTGGCGTTCTATAAAAGAACTCCCTGACATTACCTTCTGAGTAGAAATGGAATTACAATTTCTCAAATAAATAAATAAAAATGTGGGGCCTTTTTTCCTCTTAAGCACTATGGTAGGGCCTGTGGAGCCTTGCCTCATTGGTTTGATGTGTGTGTGTGTGTGTGTGTGTGTGTGTGTGTGTGTGTGTGTGTGTGTGTGTGTGTGTGTGTGTGTGTGTGTGTGTTGGTGATTTATTGGGCTGGGGGAAGCAATGACACAAGAGCTGGATTTGTGTCCGGCTGTCCGTGGCCAGAGTGGTGCCGCCTCATTGCGAGCGCACACACATGCACACACACGTACACACACACGTACACACACACACACACACACACACATGCACACACACGTACACACACACACACACACACACACACACACACACATCTCACACACACAGACTTCAGGGAAGCTTCTTCTGTAAGAGAATGAGCATGAGAGCCAAGTAGAGAGCTGCAGAGTGAGTGTGAGAGTGTGTGTATGTGTGTGCTAGAGAGAGAGAGTGTGTGTGCGTCTTTGTGTGTATGTATGTGAGAGAGAGAGAGAGAGAGAGAGAGTGTGTACTGTATGTGTGTGTGTGTGTGTGTGTACTACAGCTGTAGAGAGAATATGCGTGAGACATTTCATCCCTCTCTTCCTCCGAATCTTTATCTATCTTTCACAGCTTTAATATCAGCGGCTTAATAATAACACATTGCTATTGTCTTTTTTATTGCCAAAGCATTTAGGGCCTACGTTAGAACAGCATATGCAGCATTTAGACAGGACGCCTCATTGGACACTCGTTTAACACAGGACGCTCGTTTAACGTATCATGGCTTGGTCAGCTATCCGCACCTCACCATCTCACCACAGGGGTCCCCCAGGGCTCAGTGCTGGGCCCCCTCCTCTTTGCTATCTACACCACCTCCTTGGGACAGATTATCCGTTCGCACGGCTTCTCATACCACTGCTATGCAGACGACACACAGCTCTATCTGTCCTTTCCACCTGACGACCCCCTGGTTTCAGCACGGATCTCGGATTGCCTTTCAGACATAGCTACATGGATGAAGGCACACCACCTCCAGCTGAACCTCTCAAAGACTGAACTGCTGGTCATCCCAGCTAAACCTACCATACACCACGACATCAACATCAAATTTGACTCCCTGTCTGTTTCACCATTTAGGACTGCAAGAAATCTAGGAGTTGTTCTTGACAACTAACTAAACTTCTCGGATCATGTTGCCTCAGTCGCCCGGGTCATGCCGCTTTGCACTCTACAACATACGGAAAATCAGGACTTACTTGACTCAAGATGCTACCCAACTCCTGGTTCAGGCAATAGTCATCTCACAACCGACTACTGCAATGCCCCTCCTGACAGGTCTCCCAGCCTGCGCAGTGAAACCACTTCAGATGATCCAGAACGCCGCAGCCGCCTGGTTTACAACCAACCCAAAAGGGCACATGTTACCCGCTGCTCATCCAGCTACACTGGCTACCTATGGCGCCCGCATCAAATTCAAGTCTCTAACGCTTGCCTACAAAGTAGTCTCCGGTTCTGCTCCCACCTACTTGAATGCCCTCATACAGACTTCTTACACTACCTCCAGACCGCTGGCGCCCTCTGATCTAACGACGCCAGCTCTACCAATCGCACGCCTCAAGCCAATCCAAACTTTTCTCATCTGTTGTTCCTCGTTGGTGGAACACACTGCCAGTTCCTACAAGGGCAGGGACATCCTTTTCCACTTTCAAAAAACTCCTGAAGACCCAGCTCTTTAGAGAACATCTACTCTCATAGCAACACTTACAACAAGTCTTACTGATCCTAGCACTCACCAGCCTTTTTAAACTGACAAGTAACTGTTAAAAACAGCACTCACCGACGCACTTACTCTTACTGTACTCTAATGTTTTTTTTAAACTGTCCTAAAATTGTGAGAATTGTTCTAAAACTTACTGTTTACCATGTTGTTAGTCGCTTTGGTTAAAAAGCGTCAGCCAAATGTAATGTAATGTAATGTAATGTAATTTAGGACCTTCATGAGAACAGCATATGCAGCATTTAGGACCTTCATGAGAACAGCATATGCAGCATTAGAACTTAAATTAGTACAGCATGCAGCATTTATGGCTGACATTAGAACAGCATATTTTAGGGCCGACATTAGAACAGCATATGCAGCATTTAGGACCTACATTAGAACAGCAAATGCAGCATTTAGGACCTACATTAGAACAGCATATTTTAGGGCTGACATTAGAACAGCATATGCAGCATTTAGGACCTACATTAGAATAGCAAATGCAGCATTTGCAGTCTCAGATACTCAAAGGAAACTAAAACTCTCTCTCTGTCTCACTCTCTCTGTATCTCCCTCTCTCTGTCTCACCCTCTCTCTTTCTCTCTCTCTCTCCATCTCACCCGCTCTCTCCTCCTCTCCTCCCTATTACTGGGCTGATGTGTCTAAGGCTGCACTCGTTTTATGGACACTTTGTTTTGGTTGTATACAACTTGTTAGTATTGTACACTGTATAGTGCACTGTGTAGCTAATAGCTACTACCTAGTCATCCACTCTGTAGTGCAGGATGCAGTGAATGAGTGCTTATTTGGAATGCAGACTTGGCGCTACCTCTGTGGTCTCTCAGATGGTCAGTAGCCTGTCTGTCGTGCTGCAGTGGAGACCATCGCGTGAGAACCTCTGGTCTGTCAGTTATGACATGAAACATGCACTCCTCCTCTTCCTCCTCTTCTTCCTCCTCCTCCTGCACACATACCCCAGCTGCTCTCTCTCCACCTCCCACATTCTCTCTCTCTCTCCTCCTCTTTTTCCTCTCTATCTCTCTCTCTCTCTCTCTCTCTCTGTCTTGTCCTCACTACGACCCTCCTTCATTCCCTTTTTCAATCTTGCACTCCCTCTATTTATCTATCCATACCTCCCTCCCCCTCACTCTATCTATCTATCCATACCTCCCTCCCCTGACTCTATTTCAATCTCTCGCCCTCTCCTCCCCATACCTCACCATCCCTCTTTTTTTTATCCAGGGTGAGCACTTAGGAGAAGGCTGATAGATAGGGAAGTGCAGAGAGAGAGAGAGAGAGACAGAGAGAGAGACAAAGAGAGAGACAGAGAGAGCGAGCAGTTGTGATACCCTGTCAGTGTGTTTTAGTTGGAGCGTGTGTTATGTTCTGCTTAGCATTGCACAGTTAATGCATGGTTAGTGTTCTGATTCTGATTTGTAATGTGTCTGTCTGAGTGAGATCTGTTGACGGTGTGTGTGTGTGTGTGTGTGTGTGTGTGTGTATGTGTGCGTGTGTGTGTGTATGTGTATGTGTGCGTGTGCATGTGCACGTGTGTGCGTGCGTGTGTGCGTGTGTGTTTGTGCGTGTGTGTGTGTGTGGTGTGTGTTTGTGCGTGTGTATTATCATCGAGTCTGCTCTTTGCCATCTCTGTGGTTTTCTGTGCCTCTCCAATGTTGGCCACACATATGCCATAGCCCTGTCTGTTCCTGTCTCCATGCACGCCTGGTTGGCACCGGCTCTGCTAACTGCTGCCGCTGCCATGTGGTGCCACATTGAGCTTCCACCCGGGCAGCCTGGCACTCATGCCCTGTGGTACTACAGGCTGTGAAGTGAGTCCTAATGGTTGCACAATGTGGAACAATAATATGCTTTCTCCTTTTCTCTGTCTTATTTTCACTTTCTAAATTCACTATTTTCTTGAGTGTCATTCATTTATCCATCCATCCATCCATCCATCCATCCATCCATCCATCCATCCATCCATCCATCCATTCATCCATTCATTCATTCACTCATTCATGTGTTCCTTCATTTGTTTGTTTGTTCTTATAAACTTGTCACTTAAAAATATACCTAAGTTTGTTTATTCATTAATTCATGGTCATTCATATTCATTCATTCATGTGACATATCATTTCTGATTCATCATGTACTTGTCACATTCCATTTCCCCTAAAGATGTTACATTGGGCAGTCTGCGCTCATATGTGTTGCCATATCGTGTCCACTCCTGCTGGCTGGGCACCAGTGGTTGGCAGTGCCCATGAGGTCATGCGCATGTGAAGGGCACCCGCGTCTGCAGGCTGTGCCCGCTGTGTCCTGTCTAATGCCTGCTGGGGTGCCCGCAAACCAGACGCCAGACCACTCATGTGGTGTAACTGTTACCCACATGATGCCATACCACTGTGTGTGTCTGTGTGTGTGTGTATGGTGTGAGGATGGATTTGTATATGTGTATGTGTGTGAGGGCGTGTTTGCATGTGTGTATGGTGTGAAGATGGGTTGCGTTTGTGAGAGAGTGTGGGTCTGTGTGCATTTGCGTGTCTGTACGTGTGTGTGTGTGTGTCTGTGTGTGTGTGTGTGTGTGTGTGGGGGGGGTGTGTATCATGGCATCCCTGCTACACTACTCCCTAACAACACTCAAAGTTTAGGGCCATCTTGTGGGACCACGCTCAAATGCTCCGATGCTCAAATGCTCAAATCTTCGGCCCATCCGATGAGCTCATGCCCATGTGACGAGTGCCCATGTCTGCAGGCTGTGCCCGCTGCGCCCTGTCTGATGCTGCGCCCTGTCTGATGCCTGCTGGGGTGCCCGGAGACCAGACGCCAGGCCACTGCTTCCCCTTCATGTGGTTAAACCAATACCCACTTCATGTCACGCCACGCCACGCCCTGCAACCATAACCACTAGGGTGCCTAGGGTCAGCGTATGGTCAACATTCAAAAATTCAAATCTTAGGAACCCTATGAAATTCAATTCTGAAAGCTATCGTAGCATTACATTCAAATCTTAGGGCTACATTCAGATCTAAGGTCATTCTAACCAGGCCTGCTATCAGGAGGGAGAGAGGAGGGGAGGGAGAGAGGAGGGGAGAGGAGGGGAGGGGGAGAGGTGGGGAGGGGGAGAGGTGGGGGGGGAGAGGGAGGGGAGGGGGAGAGGTGGTTTGCTACTCCCACCCCCCACCCCCTCCATTATGAATGGCTGAACTGATCCTACTGTACGTAGTCAAATCTCAGATTGTTGGGCCATATAGTAATACTCCTTTATTGCCCTCCTTCTTTCTCTTTCTCTTTCTCTTTTCATTGGCTCTGCTGTGGGGTGAAAGAGGAAGCTGGACTCAGGATGCCTCACTTGTGGAACGGTCATTAGCACGAGCGGAACAGCCCTGCGTTAAATATTAATCTGGGTGCTATGACTGAAAGTCCAGGGACTCTCCCATTGTAAAAGTTAGAGGGAGCCAACAAGGGAACTCAGGCTCCGTATGGCGTGTGTGTGTGTGTGTGCGTGTGTGTGGTGTGTGTGCATGTGTGTGTTTGTTTGTGTGCACGCGTGTGTACATTATCAATAGCAAGGTCAAAAGCCAAGGGCAGTTGGATAAAGAGTCTTAATGGTTATAGCCATAATAACTCTGCCTCTGTTGCTATTTCACTTACAGCCTCTGCTCCTCAGATAGCGCCGCTGTGCTTCTGGCTCTCATCTGGCTCTGATGTGGCTCTGACCTGGCTCTCATCTGCCTCTGATGTGTCCCTGACCTGGCTCTGATGTGGCCCTGATGTGGCTGTAATTCGTGTAATTCGTCATTTGTTCCAGGGTGGTTTAATATCTGTTCTGTATCATGACTCATGATTTCCCAACGCATGGTAATGATGATAGAATGGCTGTCTGCTTCAAGCTGTCCGTCAGGAGAGATAAAAGCGTTTCCTAAATGGTTAAGTAAAAGCAAACTGCTGTTACTGTTAACAAATGAAGAGGATGCTCCACTGGGATTATCGGAGTTAGTTTGCTGTATTTGCGGAGACAGGGTATTGGAGCTCATAGGGGTTTGGCTTTTCCCACATTTGGACCAGAACGCAGTGGAGTTTGCTCTGACCTATGTGACCTGTGTGGGACATGGGGCCATTATAAGACACTAGTTATCGTCCAGTCCTCTTAAAGATCACAGCTGCTGTATAGTCAATTTCAATGGGAAACTTTGACCACATGAACTCCCAGTCCTCCTCCTAAAGATCACACTGTCTGCGTCATCTGCACAGCTTCAACTTTGATTTATCGTGTGTGTGTGTGTGTGTGTGTGTGTGTGTGTGTTCTAAAAGAAGACGGTAGCTAAGTGCTGCAAGACAAGACAGGCACAGCCAGCCAGTGTGCTGTAGCCATATCCATTTACAGACAATGCATTGCATCTTTAACCTTAGCCTAAAGCACAGGCCTGTGTGTGTGTGTGTGTGTGTGTGTGTGTGTGTGTGTGTGTGTGTGTGTATCTTCAATCTTAACCTAAAGCACAGACCATTATGTCCTGTAGTCAACTGATACGTGTTAGAGCTCAGGTTGAGAGAGAGAGGGGGAGAGAGAGAGAAGGGGAGGAGAGTTCCTGTCTGCTTATGAAACAGCTTTAACTCCAACAGAGAGGAGCCGCTTGCTGATGAGTCGGCAGTATAAAGTGTCTGACCTGATGGAGAGTTCTCGCTGTCACACACACACACACACACACACACACATACACACACACACACACACACACACACACACAGCAGCTGGGCACAGACAGAGGCAGAAATGAACTTGGAGACCTGCGAAGATGGGGAGACTGTGTGTGTGTGTGTGTGTGTGTGTGTGTGTATGTGTTTGTGTATTTGTGT
>NC_063205.1:26565637-26573137 GCF_017589495.1 Alosa alosa | reverse complement strand
GAATTGGCTGGTAGCCTACCATAACGTTTGTGCATGCTCTCTCTACAACACAAACCAGATTCTGGTACAACGTTGAAAACAGATTATTTGTATGTGTTTATTCGGGCACACATACAAATACTGTAGGTCAATTTCCTGGCAAGCGCACTTACGGATCTGGGGCCTACTTCAAGTATTAGCCTGCTACTATCAATAGATTTCTTTTTAGCCTACATAGTGCATAGGCTACACTTTGTAAACAAAAGCAGCTGTGACAGGCAGCGGCCGATATATTCTGCGGCCATATCTCGATCTTGTGAACTCTACAAGCACCCACCCCTCACTCGACAACCACACAGAGATTCTGTAATGTGCGTGTATGTCGTTCACACATACATCCGTATAAGGTCAGTATAAGGTCCGCAGGTTAGCATCATATCTGAATCATCCGAAGGGTAGGACCTCCGTTTGACAAACCTCTGCATGTACTCCGGAGGTTATATCTGAAAGCGCTTATTGTCAGAGAGAGTGAGAGGATGAGGGGGTAGGAGGAGGGGAAGATGAAGGTAGAGAGGATGGAAGAGTGGATGGAGTGAAGGAGAGAGAGAGAGGATAGGAGGTTGTGAAAGAAAAGAGAGAGAGAGAGAGAGACATTGTCAACGGAAGAGAAAAGTGAGAGTGAGAAAGAGGGGGGTTCAAGACAAGTGGGAGAGAAGGGAGGAGGATGGGAGGATGTGGAAGAAAGAGTGGAAGAGAGGAAGACAGAATGGGTAGGTGATGGAAAAAGGGAAAGAGAGAGGGTATGGGAGGATGATAAAGTAGCAAAGTTGAGAGAGAGAGTCGGGATAGAGGGATGCCAGAGAAAGAAAGAATGAAAGAAAGAAAGAAAAAAAGAAAGAGAAGGAGTAGAGAGATAAAAGAAGATGCCAGAGAGAGAGAGAAAGAGAGAGAGAAAGAGAGAGAGAGAGGGAGAGAGAGGGGTGGGCTGATGATGAAGGACTAGATGGATGTCCGCGTTGCTTGCCTCAGGGGCACTGGAGGTGAAGTTGACTTGAGAAATGCCTCACTTTCCCGAGGTGAAAGCACACATCGCTCAGCGTGGTCTCAGCCAAGAGTCCACACACACACACACACACACACACACTGACACACACACACACACACACACACACTGACACACACTGACACACACACACACACACACACACACACACACACACACACAGCTGAACAAGTCAAATAACTCCGATAAGAACGTCAGACTTCAGAGAAGCACTGGGAAAGCCAATATAACTGTTTATTTGACAAGGATTAAACAGAAACTGAGAGTCGGCCGGTGTGTGTTTAGAGGCGGAGATAGATTGAGTTGCAGTGTGTGTTTGGAGCTAAGGTCATGGGTCAGGGGTCAGGGTTAGGCTAAGGAGAGGGTCGTGTTGATCTCTTTAATGTGAAACAGCATGAGCTAACTCAGTGTTTGAAGAGAGGAGCAGATTGGATGAGGGGAAAGAAGGAAAGGGTGTGTGTGTGTGTGTGTGTGCGCGTGCGTGCTCACGCAACGCGCGACGGGCGCATGTGTTTGTGTGTGTGCGTGTGCCAATGTTGTAGTCAAGTCACTATGCCTCGAGTCCGAGTCCAGGTTCGAGTCCCCAGTGTTCAAGTCAAGTCCGATTCGAGTCCACTACTTATCCGAGTCAAGTCCGAGTCGAGTCACTATTGATCCACGTCGAGTCCAAGTCGAGTTCCTATTGATCAAGTCAAGTCCAAGTCCAGCACTAAAGTAAGCATAGCCTACATGTCGTTCCATTTTTTCCCATTGCAGATGAAATCCTTAAAAGCAAAATGGACAATCTTCTGTCTCCATGCAGGGGTGCCATCACTTGTGTGAAAGTAGTATTGCCAAATTTCTTGCCAAACCCAATGTGTTGTATTTATTATATCGGAGAGAATACCATACCATAGCCATACCATAGCCTATAGGCCTACTCATAATAAATTAGCAATCCACATCCCAATCACACAGGCCATTAAGTCACATTATGCTGTTACTGACTGCTGACAATTGTACTCTGTAGGCAGTGTTGTAGAAGTTTATACTTCACAAGAGCTAGATGGACGTTGGACTAGGCCTATTTTTTAAGAGGTAGTGTGGATCATAAAAGGGCCTCCTCTGGGCATTTTTTAAAATTCTGGCTGTTAAATAGCCTACACAATTTTAGCGCAGTTTGGGAGGGACAGAAACAGAGCAGGGCCCGCCTTGGTAGCTTCTTTCTGACTCCCGTGATCGAACACTGGCTACCTGCAACTGCATAATGTTATCACTTCACTTGACACTATGGAGACATATTTCACGCCAACAATGGAGATGAAAACTAGCTTTAGGTTAACGGAGATGCAGATAATCTGCCTAATTAATTTCTTTGCTCAACAGGCCACATTCTACGTTCATTTCAGAGAGATGAGTGAAATAAATGTTTTTTAAGCTGCCATCGCCATAGGCTACTATTTGCTACGATATTCACCTGTTAGAAATAGAACAAGTTGCTATTTCCTTTTTTTTGTGCAAATTAACAGACAGAAGCACGGCAGGGCACACCCCAAATGAAAATAAACGAATGGAACCTCGCTTCTCGCATCAGTCAGGAAAAACACTGTTCACCAAGTCACGATGATCAGCTATCCAGCAGCAGTGTGTGATGTTTAGCCTAGGCTGAGTATAATCTTAGGTAATGTCATGTCATGTATGAGAACTAATATTGCCTGGCAATACTACATTGAAATGGTAGCGGCCATGTCTCCAGGCATTTTGTTGTTAAAGGTAAAGTTAGTTTGCTTTGCATGTGAACATGACGTGACTTGCGATGTATGACACGAAGCAGTAGCCTAACATTCCCTTGCACTAAAATTAGTATTACAAATAATTTAGATATTAAAATCATATAGCAAATTATAGCCTAATGACATACTACAATTATAGCCTTATGATATATTACAAAAAAAGTCAAGTCCTCGACGAGTCATCTCGAGTGCGAATGCACGAGTCCGATTCCAAGTTCGAGTCATTCAGTGCTCAAGTCCAAGTCAAGTCACGAGTCTCTAAATTCGTGAATTTCGTGAAATTCGTGAAATTCGCAACGCGCGACACGCGCATGTGTTTGTGTGTGGGTATGTGTGTGTGTGCGTGCGTGCGTTGCTTGTGTGTGTGTGTGTGTGTGTGTGTGTGTGCATTGCTTGTGTGTGTGTGTGTTTGTGTTTGTGTGAGGAAAGGAGACATGCGACTATGGGTCAAGGACACTCAAACATGGTGAGGAGGCAGGAGCGTAGGTCAAAGGTCATGGAGGAGAACTTAAGAGAAGAGAGAAAGCAAGAGGAGGAACAGAGAGATTGCTAAGCGAGAGGAGAGTAGGTGAAGGGAAGAGAGGAGGCTGAGGAGGGGTGTCCTTGCATTCCTCTTGAGGGCGATATAATCTCCCTCCCTCTGTTTCTCTCTCTCTCTATATCTGTCTCTATCACTCTCTCTCTCTCTCTCTATCTGTCTCTATCACCCTTTCTCTTCTTCTAACTGGGGCCAGAAGATGTAATCTGATACTAGCTGAGCACACAGGGTGAAGGTGGTCAGGGTGACACTCACAAACACACACACACACACACACACACACACACACACACACACACACACACACACACACACACACACACACACACAGACACATACACACAGACACACACACACACACACACATGCACAAACACACACACATCACACACACATACACACACACATGCACACACCCAAATACATGCACACACACACACACACACACACACACACACACACACACATGCACACACACACACACACACACACACACACACACACACACACACACACACACAAGGTGGGCAGGAATGTAAGGATCACAAACACGGTGATAAAAGTGGCAGAACGAAAGAAATGATTAAGAAAAAAAGAGATAAATGTAAAGGGAGAGAGAGAGAGAGAGACATAGAGAAATATGAAGACAAACCAATGAAAGAGAGAAAGAGTACTCTGAGATAGAGAATGAGAAAAGAAAGTGTAGTGGGAGAGATGGAGAAAAAGAGAGAGAGAGTATGAGAGGGGAAAGAGAGAGAGGCAGCGAGAGAGAGAGGGGGGGGGGTGAAACAGACGTGTATCGTCTTTCACCTCAGGGAAACCCCGCCACCTCTACCCCCATCTCCTCTCCCACGAGGCGATAACCTTCCAGAAGCTTCCCTCTCATCTGCCAAAAGCATCTCTCCGTCACAGTTCTGCTGCTTAGGCTTACGTCAGTGTGTGTCTGTGTGTGTGTGTGTGTGTCTGTGTGTGTGTCTGTGTGTGTGTCTGTGTCTGTGTGTGTGTGTGTGTCTGTGTGTGTGTGTGTGTGTGTGTGTGTGTCTGTGTGTGTGTGTGTGTGTGTGTGTGTCAGTATGTGTTAGGCAATCCGTGATGGGGGAGAGCTCCGATTGGTCTTGGCATGTTTCGAGGAAAACTCTGAGTGATTTCCCCCTCCCCTGTGGTAATGTGATAGGCTCGCCCCGCCCGCCAATCGATCATCACCCAGGAAACGAGGCCCCTGATTGGTCGGGTCGTGGGTTTCTCACCAGATACGTTTCCTGTTTATTTTGACGTGCTGAGACTGAATGCCTAAAGGTCGAAAGGTCACAAGGACACCGTGAGAGGTTTCTGTGGCAGACACACACACACATAGACACACACACACACACACACACACACACACACACACACACACACACACACACACACACACACACACACACACTAATTCAATTGAAACAGATATCTCAATTCAATTCAATTCAATTCAATTCAAGTTGCTTTATTAGCATAACTCTCTGGATTTCTCTCTGTCCTTCCCTTGTTTCTTTTTACACATGCCAAGCATAAGTGTATCTGTCACCCACACACATACAAACCCCCATGCACACACACACACACACACACACACACACACACACACACACACACAGACATACACATAGTGTACAGGAGATTGACGGAGAGGTTGTGGATGTGTTCAGAGCTCTCTGATGGGGACACACTCGTGAGTTGGTCCCTTGGCCAAGCGACACACACAAACTGACACACACGCACGTATGCACGATGCACGCACACACAGACACGCACACACACACGGATTAGAAGCACACAGTGGTGCACACACACACATACACAAGTGTGTGTGTGTGTGTGTTTAGGCAGTCACACATATCATTAGGCACGCACTCGTGCACACACACACACACACACACGCGGAAGTGCGTCATTCATGCAGTCATCACTGCATGCGTGCACATTAACAGACAGACAGACAGACACACACACACACACACACACTCTGCCTGTCACTGTCACACACAGATGGCAATATGGTCTGTCTCTGTCATCTGGATGGCTCTCTCTCTCTCTCTCTCTCTCTCTCTCTCTCTCTCTCTCTCTCTCTCTCTCTTTCTCAATTTTTTTTTTTTTTTTCAATTCAATTGAGCTTTATTGGCATGACAAAATACAATTTGTATTGCCAAAGCATACGTAGTAGTGTGTAAAGACATAAAACAAAACATCATGCATCATACATTACTGCTATGGCAGTGTGTGTGTGTGTGTGTGTGTGTGTGTGTGTGTGTGTGTGGTGTGTATTGAGTTTTTTTTACTTTTTTTGTGTGCTTCACTGATGAAGTGACTCCCTTTGTTTATGGCAAGCATCTATATATCTTGCTGCGACTCTTGCGCTTTTTTGTTCCTCACCTAATAGTATTAAAGTTTTGAAGGTCTGGATGCATTTCTCTGAATTTAGGAAATAATTGATCTCGTATGTCTTTCCATTGGCAGCATTCAGCCAAGAAGTGAAGCTCTGTTTCTATGGCACCTTGGTTGCAATTGGTGCACAGCCTGTCTTCTCTGGGCAGCCAGGTTTGCCTGTGTCTGCCCTTCTCAATAGCCAGACTGTGATTGCTTAGTCTGTACCTGGTCAAGGTTTTTCTCTGTCTGGTATCAGTGACTGTGGATAGGTAGTCTGCCACAGTGTACTCTCTGTTTAGGGCCAAATAACATTGAAGTTTATTTTGTCTTTTTGTTGTTTCAGTCCAGGTCCTGAGGCTGACTATTAGTTGTGTTAGTTGTACTATTAGTATGTGTGAGTCTCAGGACTAGCTGGATGAGGGGACTTGTTTTTACACTCATCTCTTGGCTTTTTAGGGCTTTATAACAATAGGAGTTGGGGTCGCTTGTTTTGAGATGTTCGAAGAATTTGATAGCTCTTTTTTCCATTTTAATTAGTAAAGGGTATTGGCCTAATTCAGCCCTGCATGCATTGTTAGGTGTGTTCCTCTGTACCTTGAGGATGCTTTTACAGAACTCTGCATGCAGGGTTTCGATTGGTTGTTTGTCCCATTTTTCAAATCCATTGTACATAAGAGGACCCCACACTTCACTGCCGATATATGAAATTGGTTGATAACTGTTTGAAATATTTTGAGCCAGATCCGAATGGGTATGTCAAATTGAATAGTTTTTGATGGCATAGAAAGCCCTTCTTGCTTTCTCTTTCAAATCATTCACGGCCAAGTTGAAATTACCATTTGAACTGATTTTTAGCTCAAGGTAAGGTGTAACTTTTTTACTTGTTCGATTGCATATGTACCAAGGGTTAATTTCTTTCTCTGATGTCTGGATTTTTTCTGGAAGGTTAGTATTTTTGTTTTTTGTGGGTTAATAGTCAGGGCCCAGGTCTGACAGAACTTGTGCAGGACATTTAGGTTCTGCTGTAGACCCTCTTCTGTTGGAGACAGCAGAACCAAGTCGATCATAAAAAAAGAAATTTGATTTCGGAGTCATTTAATAGGAGGCCAGGAGCTGCTGACTGCTTTCGAGTCTTTTGCCAATTCATTAATATATATATTGAAGAGGGTCGGTGATAGAGGACAGCCCTGTCTCACACCCCGTTCTTGAGTGAAGAATTCTGTTTGTTTGTTTCCAATTTTAATTGCACATTTGTTGTTTAAATACATTGTTTTTATTATGTTGTATGCTTTTCCCTCTACACCAGATTCAATAAGTTTACAAAATAGGCCATCATGCCAAATAGAATCTCTCTCTCTCTCTCTTTTACTTTTTGAGTACAGTGTCAAGTTGATCTTTATGTATTTTTAAGATTGTAATAAAGATATTTTCTCCTTGTTTTTTTCCTTGTTTTGTCTTTCTACCTTCCTCTCCTTTTTTCTCTCCCTCCCTTTCTCCATCTTTACTCCGTTTTACCATTTGTTCCATTTCTCCCTCTCTCTTTTCTCTCTCCTTCTCTCTGCTCTGTGTCCCCTCTTTCTCTCTCTCTCTTTCTCTCCCTCTCTCCCTCGCCCTCTGTCCAGTCACAAAGCAATTAATGGTCACCCTTGTCTGAAGTGGGCTGTCTGTGATGGGCTGTGATGAGTGTTGTCATAGCGATGGCTGAACTGCAATGGACCACTGGTTCCCTTGGACCAACCACCCTT
>NC_063205.1:26523137-26548137 GCF_017589495.1 Alosa alosa | reverse complement strand
TTCTCCCTCGCCTGTGATGATGCCTTGACTTCCGCTCCCCCTGGTAGAACTCTCTCTTTCTCTCTCGCTCTCTCTCTCTCACTCTCTCTCAAAAACAAGGTGGGAATGGATAAGAGAGGGAGGGAGGAAGGAAGAGAAGGAGAGAGAAAGAAAGAGAAGTCGTCACGAAACCCTTTGAAAATACCTTTTCTTTTATCGCCTCAGTCAAAACCCGGCAATTCACAAGCTAACATCTATAAGGGGAAAAAATGTAAGGTGGGGGGGCGGTGGTGAAATTGATTTTCTTTTCTGTTTTATTTTATCAAGGAGCGCTCAGCATGCCTGAATAGCAATGAAAAGAGAGGGAGGAGGAAGGGGAGAGGCAGGAGAGCAGTTTATTTATGCATTCTGTAGGCTGCTATAGCCCTTTAAAGAAAGTTGGAGTCTACCTGTGTGTACAGGCTTTAGTTCTTCCGAGTATGTTGGTTTAATAGACCTCTTAACTGGAATAGGTAACAGTCTATCTCTCCCTCTCTCTCTTTCTCTCTCTCCCCCTTTCCCTCTCTCTCTCCCTCCCAGTCCTGTCTTTTTCCGTCCAAGTTCTTCTCAATCCTCACTTTTCTTTTATTGCCCAATAAACCCATTTTACTCTCTTTTTTCTCTCTCTCTCTCTCTCTCTCTCTCACTTTGACTGGCTTATGTTTTCCACTCTCTTACACACACTCCATGTCTCTGGAGACTTTTGACTTTTCTAATTAGTCTGTGGGTTTGACATACTGTAGTTTTTAGAGAAAGCAGTTTGTTTTACAAAACACACACACACACACACACACACACACACACATACACACATGTATCTACAAAAGGAACAAAGCTGTAGAAACTTCATAAAACACTCTTCTCTCGTTTTCAAGTTTGATAAATGCTGGATGTTAATGAATTTTTTGTTGTTTTCATAAAGCTGTCAAAACCTTGAGGCCTCCAGTTATTGTGTCTTTGTGTTACATTTGTGATAATGCTCATAGAATTTCACCTATTTCTTGAGTATGAATAGTTGTGTTTTTTCACCTCATCATTTATTAGAGACTTGAATACGATTAGTTTTTTTTGTGTTTTTGTGTTTTTTTTCTTGATAATTGTGCTTTTCTTTCTATTTTCCTGTATAATAATGAAGAATGTTAACATTGTCTCTTTTTTTTTCCCAACTCTCTCTCTCTCTCCCTCTCTTTCTCTCCATCCCTTTCCATCTCTCTCTCCCTCCCAGTCCTGTCTTTTTCCGTCCAAGTTCTTCTCAATCCTCACTTTTCTTTTATTGCCCAATAAACCCATTTTACTCTCTTTTTCTCTCTCTCTCTCTCTCTCTTGACTGGCTTATGTTTTCCACTCTCTTACACACACTCCATGTCTCTGGAGACTTTTGACTTTTCTAATTAGTCTGTGGGTTTGACATACTGTAGTTTTTTTAAAAGCAGTTTGTTTTACAAAACACACACACACACACACACACACACACACACATACACATGTATCTACAAAAAGGAACAAAGCTGTAGAAACTTCATAAAACACTCTTCTCTCGTTTTCAAGTTTGATAAATGCTGGATGTTAATGAATTTTTTGTTGTTTTTCATAAAGCTGTCAAAACCTTGAGGCCTCCAGTTATTGTGTCTTTGTGTTACATTTGTGATAATGCTCATAGAATTTCACCTATTTCTTGAGTATGAATAGTTGTGTTTTTTCACCTCATCATTTATTAGAGACTTGAATACGATTAGTTTTTTTTGTGTTTTTGTGTTTTTTTTCTTGATAATTGTGCTTTTCTTTCTATTTTCCTGTATAATAATGAAGAATGTTAACATTGTCTCTCTTTTTTTCCCAACTCTCTCTCTCTCTCTCTCACACCCTCTCTCTCCCTCCATCTCTTTGTCCATCTCTCTCTCCCTCACTCTCTGTCTTTCTCTCTCCTCTCTCTCTCCCTCTCTTTCTTCATCTCTCTCCCTCCCTCTCTTTCTCCATCTCCCCCCACTCTCTCTCTTTCCTCCCTCTCTCTCTCTCCCTCTCTCTCTCTCTCTCTCTCTCTCTCTCTCTCTCTCTCTCTCTGTCTCTCCATCTGTTCCTCCCTCCAGCAGAGATGGCGCTGTGGGCCCTAGCAGGGCTGCTGTTGTGTCTCTCCACCCATCCCTCTCTCAGCAGCAGCAGCACCAGCGACACCGCCCGCTCCTTCACCTCCAAGACCCTCATCAACAACGTGGTCCAGGACACCGCCACCGGCCGCGTCTACGTGGGCGCGGTCAACTCCCTCTACCAGCTGGACGCCAGCCTGTCTGTGGAGCACCAGCTAGAGACTGGCCCGCAGAAGGACAACCCCATCTGCACACCGCCGATCACGTCCACCTGCCAAGACCCCAAGGACACGAACAACCACAACAAGCTGCTGCTGGTGCACTCGGCTAACGGCAGCCTGGTGGTCTGCGGGAGCTTGTTCCGCGGGATCTGCTCCCTGGTCAATCTCACCAACGTGCAACAGGTGCCCAGGATGGGATTTGATATGATTTAACAAAGTTGCAGTGCAAAGGCCTGAAACAGTGTTGCAGAGTTTATAGCTTATAGCTATTGTATTGATGGTGAAATATGTGCCCCCCCAGAGAGCTAGCTCGCTACTTCCTCCCCCTCCCTCCCGTGCAATTGAAACTCTCCTAAACGAGAATCTCGTCTGTGATTTGCTGGAACAGTTTGTTATGTTTTTATGGGCTAGGTTCGCCCAGGTTGTTTTTGTTGCCATTTTTGGCGCCTGGGCTGTCCAGATTGCGTTTTTTTTACAGTGTATTCAGGACACAGGTAGCTAGCGGATGGTGAGGTGATTTGCTGTAAGTGACAAAATATGTTTTAGCCTAAAAAAAACTGTGGCATCGCTTAGAGTACCTTTAACATGTCCAAAATGGAACAATCCTTCCTTTTAAGTTCATAGCTGGTTCCTTGATGCCTGCTACAGCACCGGACTCTAGACAGTGAAAGGCTGTGAGACAGCCGGCAGCTGTCTTCCGTTTAAGACACAGCTATTGTTCTAATAAAAAGGCCTTAACTGATGTGTTGCGCAGAAAATGTATAACTGTTGGTGATTAAGCATTTTATATACGTTTGTGACATTAAATAACGTTTCAGAGGGTTTTCCGCCCTCTGTAACAGGTGCTCAGAATGTATACATTCTGTTTGATCTCTCTCTCTCTCCCTCTCTCTCTCTTTCTCTCTCTCTGGTCTTGTTGTGTCTCAGGTGCTCTACTACAGTGACAGTAAAGGGGAGAGGACCTACGTGGCCAGTACGGAGGAGAGCGTGAATGTCGTTGGGGTGTTGTCGTCCACCATTAGCAACCACCACAACCTGAGTGCCTTCCTAGTCGCCAAGGGTTTTGGCGCGGCCGACGGCTCCAAGCTGATCAGCACGCGCGTCCTGGAGGAGTTCGGTGATTGGGTGGTGTTCAACATCGTGGAGGCCTCCATGGTGCAGACGGGCCCCTTCGTGCAGCGCTACATGCACGACTTCCGCCACGCCTTCAAGGACAACGGCTTCATCTACTTCCTATTCTCGCGCACCACCGGCATGGGTGACAAGGCCAACTTCACGTTCGTGGCACGCCTGTGCGAGAACGACGCCCACTACTACTCCTACACGGAGCTGCAGCTCAACTGCAGCAGCTCCAATAAATACAACAAGATCCAGGCGGCTCATGTGGCACCAGCCGGCGCCGAACTGGCCCGCGATCTGACCGCAGCCGGCGAACACGGAACGGTGGAGCCCGACGACCTGGTGGTGTACGCTGTCTTCAGCTCGGACGAGGACGCAGCGGGCAGCTCCGCGCTCTGCATGTACCCTCTGGCCAGCATCAACCAGGCGCTCAAGAGGGTCATCAGTGCGTGCTACAACAACAAGGGCGTCATTGATGGCAAGGTCGCCGTCTACTCGCCCTTCACCAAGGACGACAACCCCTGCAAAAACACTGATGTAGGTCTCACCAAACAGAAGCGTTGTTCTGGTTTTTTCTTCAAAAAAACAGGGCAGCCGTGGCCTACTGGTTAGGGCTTCGGGCTTGTAACCGAAGGG
Organism: Alosa alosa; assembly: GCF_017589495.1. Classification (NCBI taxonomy): domain Eukaryota; kingdom Metazoa; phylum Chordata; class Actinopteri; order Clupeiformes; family Clupeidae; genus Alosa; species Alosa alosa. The sequence continues at coordinate 26,544,059 of NC_063205.1, read as the reverse complement.
TTGCCGGTTCAATCCCCAACCAGTAGGAAAAATGTGGGTGGGGGAAGTGGTGTACTGCTCTGCCATGCCCACATCCACGACTGAAGTGCCCTTGAGTAAGGCACCTAACCCCCTCACTGCTCCCCGAGCGCTGCTGTAGCAGGCAGCTCACTGCTCCGGGTTAGTGTGTGCTTCACCTCACAGTGTGTTCACTGTGTGCTGTGTGTGTTTCACTAATTCACGGATTGGGATAAATGGGATCAAAAGAGTATATATACTTATACTTATACTTAAGTATATTGTTGGGCTTTTTTGGCCTTTATTGTGGTAGAACAGTGAAGAGACTGACAGGAAGTGAGTGGAAGAGAGACGGGGTGGTATGTGGAAATGACACAGGTTGTGCTCAAACCCGGTTCCCTGTAGGCACTTGGTCCAATTTTGGTACGGATGCTGCAGTCACTTGCACCACAATGCCCCCCAGGATGCACCTTGCTATGCATCACCTGCATGTGTAGAAGTCAGGAGGAAATCCAGCTGAACCACTTAAAATGAATAAGTTATTGAGTTTTTTGCATTTTTGGGGTCCTTAGGACATCTAGGCAACGTTTTTGGACGATAACATTAAATTTAGACGGTGGCAAATTTCCAAAATGGCCACCAAAAGAGTCGAACGAAAAATAAGAATAGCATATATCTGCACCTAATGGGTCAATTTTGATGGTTTGGCTATCAAATAATAGGTTTTCTGGGATGCTGAGTTAATTTCTGAATGAATGAAGAGGTTGGGGGTCAAGTAATATTGCAATGGTCGAGGTGATGGTAATTTCTGGCCCAGTATGCAACAAAACAATGGTTATTATACTCTACTTGCTAACTAAAATTGAGAAATTGGTTGTCGTATTAGTCAAGGTCATTTTATCATCTGGAGCTAGCCTACACTAGGGTTGGATTTAGGGAAAATATTTTTCTGAGATATCGGGATTGCAATTAGCAATATGATTTTTTAACAGCACTCCATGGGTCCCTTTCTTCATCAGTTAGCTTCGGCATTGCTAAACCACCGTGGTACAATGCAACTTTTGCTTAAACAACCACCTTTGTAACACCTGTGTCTATAAAGTGCCGTTGTTTGGTCGAACATGGCAAGTTCCGTCGTTCCGTCGTTCCACTGTCCACTGTTAATGACGTCAGGCTTTAGATTGATGGTTAAAATTAGTCCTGCACATTTAGCCTAGATTGGGGTGTAACGGTACACAAAAATCACGGTGTGTACCTCGGTTTTGAATGTTTCAAACAATGTCATGTTTCAGTTCATTTTCGGTAAAGTAACCCTGTAGGTATTCCTAACCTAAAATTCACTGGCAATATTATTGATGCACAATGGGAATAGTATTTTGAAAAGGTGGCAAATGTTTTTTGCCGTCAATTGACTAAACTGGCAAACTGAAACTTGGCACGCAAGCAAATAAGCCTATTGTTGATTACTGTTAAAGACTGCATTCGGTACACAACTGTACCTAACGTTCTGTACCTAAACAGTTCAATATGAATATGTGCTTGCTTTACAGTACTAAAATGTGTGTGCGACTAGCAGAGTATAGCCTACATGCATCTGCACTCAACTGTACCTGAACTTGTAGGCAACAACAAGACAAAACGTTTACACTTATTATTTACTTTCACTATTGACTGACAAGGTGTTACAATTAAAAACATAATCTAAAAAAGCAACACTTACCACAATATTTGAATGATTGAATAAAAATCCTAAGCACATCCACACAGACCAGTCGTGTTGCCTGGGACTCATTGCAGTCTCGCCAATTGTTACATTTCGTGACAATGTGCCCTTAATGATAGCTGTATTACATGAGCCATTCACTTTAGACCAGGTTTTTCTTGGTCAGTTATCATTTTGAGTGACCTTAAATTTTTTGTTGATGGGCCTGAACATACCTATTTTTTCACTGACACGCCTGTGAGAGCGCATTGTTTTTTTGGCAACTTGTGAACTTACTTGACCCCTTTGCAGTAAAATTATGGTGTAAGATAGGAACAAGACTTGCATCACGCTTGCACCACAATGGGCCGGTTATAGGGCCCATAATGTTGATTGAGAATTTCATGTGCCTACAATTCCAGTCCGTAACAGAATAAAATTACCGATATCTCAATGAAACACCATGACATCAATATTGGTCCAAATAATGTGTTAGCACATGATGATATCAGATACCTCCAGAGGTGTTTGAAGGATCTTCATTCAAACTTACTTTAAGGTCCTGATGAACTGATTAGTTACTCAAGGTTGTGGGGTCAAAGGTCAGGGTTGCATGGGGTCATGCGTAGAAATGGAAATGCAGTGTTTGCATATCTCCAAAGCAGTTTGAAGGATCTTCATCAAACTAGCTTATCACTGGGACTACTGAGAAGGGACTACTACCATGAATTTGCTTTCTTTTAATGGTCAAGGCCAAAATGTATCAGCCATATACTTGGTAGTGTTATTTATCTGAAATGACATCTACTCCAGTTGCATCCTTCTGAACTGAATGCAGTGTCCATCTCATTTTATTTACAGTGCCTTGATAGATGGCTATGAGGGCAGTGTAAAAAAGTGTATATAAATAATACACTATTATACTACTAAAAAAATATTATTAATCATAATCAAGGAAAAAGTTTGAAGTAATTGTGATATTGATTTGAATACTTGTCACCCAGCCGTAGGTCTCACCAAAAGGGGTTGCATTGGCAGCAATATTATGTCAAATGGTGCCGTTGACTCCTTAATTTACAATCGGCCAAGAGTTCTATTTCAGAAATGCCAAGAGCAATTAAAGCGCCACAACAGTAGTAGAAAGAAATATGTATTGGAAGGAGTCGCTTGAGCTTAATCAGAGTCAATATTGACCTGGGCCAATAACCGTTACAAATAGGATGTAGAATATTTACCATAAAGTGCTCTATAACAGTTTCATTCCTCATGATGACATCATTATTGGGGGGTTGCCGGTTTTGATTATTGGAGGGTTTACCCCCCCTGATTTACCCCTCTCAATCAGGCTTAGTGTGTCAAACCTGGGAGTCTATGGAGAGTCTGTTGATTAAGCAGGTACCATATGCACGTACATCTGTTTATGTAGTCTGGTTTTCACATGCACAGGACAGCAACCTGAATCATCACAATGACACATTCACAAATGAGAACGCTAACCACAAGCGCCTAAGCCCAGTTGTTTTGCAGATGTTTTGTGTCTGCAAGGACTGTTTCATAGTGCAGTAAAGAGCGCATTTCTCAGCAATTACTTCTTTAAAGCAGAAACGAAAATAGAAACCATGAGCATGTTTTTCCCAGTCATGCTTTTGTCTGATCCCTATGAGAAGTTATGCGCCTATTACATCCAAATATGTGGAGAGCAAAGCAAAAGTCAACAGACCAGGCGGAGATAACATCACTGTGTCTAGCCTCAATGGGAAAAGAGCCTGGTACGCTTTCAAAAGTGGGATCTGTGAAATCTGGGGAATCTCCAATGATTTATATTAGACATTACTATGTTGTTACGTCGGGCGGCATTTGTTAATATTTCCACGTCGAGGATGATAAATAGAATGAGTTCTCAAGCCCTCCTTGCACCGGAAAGAAAGAAACACACACACACACACACACACACACACACACACACACACACACACACACACACACACACACACACCTGCTGGTTACCAAAAAAGAGCTTTAACAAACATGCCATGCATCGGCAGGTTTTAATGTGAACATGTGAATACAAATGAGTGCCTCCACCAAAAACACTGATCAATATGCATCACATCCAAAACAATAAGCTGCACCTGTAAAGTCGATGAAGAGCAGAGAACATTCTAGAAGGAGAAGGGAGAATTAAGGGAGGTGTAATATCATTTGTGACACTGACTTTAGGTACAACCTTAGATATTGATAAATAGACAGCAGTGCTTAACTCGCCAAAATAGTCCCCCCTCTCCCTCCCTCTGTCTCTCTCAAATACCCCCACACACACACACTCACACACACTCATAGTCTTTTGCATAAAAAAGCTCAAGGGTATTTTATTTCATATTTCATGGACCTTTGCTTATAAACTCTTGCTGTTTTTGGTTGAACAATGGCTTTGGGAGTAAATGGAAAATGCTGGAATAAAAACAATGACTCGTATTATTAGGCAGCCAGAAACAGTAAGTAAATTTTCATAAGCGAGAAATATATTTGCTCTAAATGACCTGTGGGTAGTGCATGTATTTATCAAGTGGGCCACTTTTTTCGGGGGTTTGCCGATTCGCTCTTTGTGATTACTAATTCACGGATGGGGAAAATGCAGACACCAAATTCCTTGTATACGCAAGTATACTTGGCCTAGAAACCTGATTTATATTTACATTTACACATTACAATACATTAGAGAGGATGAACCCAAAACAAGCTAAGTATGCTAAGGAGTCTTTGAGAGAAGCTTTTTATATATCTTTCCATTAAAATGAAAGGCCCATGACATTGTGATTTGATATTGAAATATCAAAACATGTTTAGTGATCAGATCTCTGCAGTATCATTGGATGTTAGTATTGGCACTGTTGAGAAAAAGGAAATGTTTGAGTGCTGCTGAGCTGGGAACATGCTGAGAGCTGATGTCAGAGCTTGTTTTGATGTGTTTTCTGGCAGGAGAAAGGACTTCCCATGCATCCGTTTGGCATTGTTTTGTAGCCTGTTTTTCTGGGTTCTTGAACGTGTTAACAATTTGTGTTGTCACCAAGATCAACTAATTTCCCATGGGGGTTAGTTTGGTGGTGGCATTTTGAATCGATTTGAATAATAGGCCAGATGATACAGCTCCCTCCACATTTAATGGCACTCCTGGCAGAGATGAGTAAAAAGAGATTTTTTTCCCATCTTTTGACATTTTGTCTTCCAAATCCAACCTTGAAGGGAAGCAAATGTATTCTAAGAAATAACAAAATAAATATTTTTAACAAACAACTCAACTGACACAATTATTTTTTATATACCTCTTTTGACTCATCTTTACCAGGGGTCACCAATAAACGTGGAGGTCACTGTACTGTATGTTAAAACGATGTTCACTTTTTTGAGAAAAGTCTGTAACTCTTCTTTTGTTCTTCTTCCTCCAGTATGGGCAGAAGGATCTGGTGAACAACTACAGCTGCGGCGATGAGTTCCTCCCTTCCCCACTGGCCGGCAAGCCCGAGTTCGCCCTGTCCGCCACCGAAGCCCACACCCGCCCCGGCCTTCTCACCGCCGTGGCCGTCGCCGTGGAAACCGACCACACGGTGGCGTTCCTGGGCACCAAAGGTGGTGAAGTACTCAAGGTGAGAGGAGGAGGTGGAGGAGAGGAGGATGAAAGAGTGAGACGGGTGGAGGAGAGGAGGGCAAGAGAGTGTGAGAGGTGGAGGAGAGGAGAGAGAGTGAGAGAGGTGGAGGAGAGGAGAGAGAGTGAGAGGAGGGAGAGAGAGTGAGAGGTGTGGCGGGAGAGAGGATGGGGGAGGACCAGAGGTGGAGGAGAGGAATGAGAGTGGAGGGGAGGAGAAGAGGGAGAGAGGAAGGGAGGAGAGGAGCAAGTGTGCAGGAGGAGAGGAGGGAGAGTGCTAGATGAAAGGGGGAGTGGAGGATGAAAGGAGGGAGAATGGAGGGGTGGTTAGGTTGGGTTGGAGTGGGGGTGGGGACGGGGTTGGGGACAGGGGTTGGTTGAGGGACTGAAAGAAAAAAAAAGAGGTGGCATTTTGGAGTTTCTAAATTTCGACGGTGTTATGATTTTGACCTTCTCATGATTTACCGTGGGGAAAATAATAGCCACTGAAATGGAGTTAAGAAAGTTCAGGTTCAGGAAATAAGGGGCATTGCTTTTTGCTCTACCCATAAATTGATCCAGCTAATATTCATGTTCCTTCCTGGCCTAATGACAAGGATAATCAGCAAATGTCACTAAATATTTGTGGAGGTCTTGAAATTTCCAGAGCTTGGAAGCAACACCTGTGATATGAATACTGAAAGTGGGCATTCAGTAAAGTATTAAGGTATAAACACTTCAGAAAAAAATATACACCGTACAGTGTCTTCAACTTTAACCTCTGAACTTTGACCTTTGCAGGTGCACCTGACCAGTAGCCCCTACTTCTACGGCAGAGTACCAGGGGACAACACGGGTGAGAACATCAACAAGAACCTGCTCTTCGACCTCAAGTGGGACCACCTCTACATCACCTCTGAGAAGACGGTAAGGCGGACCCATGTACTTTTGGCACTGTGGCCTTACAGGGATAACCTGACTCTCGCCAGATGAATTTCGTTCCGCCTAGCTCCACTCATCCATCTGGGATCGCTCCATTGGAGAGGTGTTTCAGAATACTGGGCCTTATCAAAAAATCCTTGCATATGATTGGATAAGCCACTTGTCCATTATCTTTATTGACGTGCTACTTCAGCCGTTCTCTGATGTCCTTTTAACAAAAAAATATTGGGTAGATTGGTTAACACTGATGAAATAGCAGCATCAATGTTGACGCTTGCTTCCTCGATGCGAGCCGCCATTGTTGTCTGAATCAAAACAGTCTCACAGTCGCTTCTCCGCTACGTCACATCTATGAAACTCCCGCCCTGCGTCCTGATTGGCTCTACCATAAAATCTGGTGCCGAAATCACTCCCAATGGAAGCGATCCCACATGGATGTCCTCTGAGATGACAAACAGGTTTTCATTAACGTTAGGGAAAATGACTGAAAGCTTTTAAGCATTCCAGCACAAATGTTTGCAGACCTTGTGGAGAGTAGCCTTAATACAGAGTCTTTTTTTTTAAAGAATGTTTTGTCTTTTTCAAATAATTTTGGCCCAACATCAGTAACTTCTACTAGCACATGGAAAATGAGAGTAGCCTTAAAAAGTGTCCTCCAAATTCCTGGACCAACAGACGGCAACGAACTCCAGCATTCCCAAAACTCTCAAGTTAACTATGTGGTTTTAAATATTGGATGAAACAACTTATTCACACCACACTGTCAGTAACTGTGTTCAAGTGTTGTGGGATGAAATAACTTATTCACACCACACTGTGAGTAACTGCGTTCAAGTGTTGTGGGATGTTGGAGTGTGTTGGTATTTGCCCCAAACCATGTGCTGTGCTGTGCTGTGCTGGAGAAACCTGGAGAAATGTGCGCATCTCTAACTCCTCCTTGCCCCCTTGTGTGCGTGTTCCAGATCACCATGGCGCCAGTGCAGGCATGCCACCTGAAGGAGGACTGCCAGTCCTGCATGGCACTCAAGGACCCCTACTGCGGCTGGTGTGTCCTGGAGGGCAGGTCAGTGTGTGTGTGTGTGTGTTCTACATGCCTTTGTGTGCATGTGTTCTACATGCCTTTGTGTGCACGTGTGAATGCATGTCTTTGTGTGTATATGTTTGCCTCTTCATCCTTGTAAGTCTGTGGGCATTTCTCATTTCTAGTCAGTCACACACCCTCACACACACACATACTCACAGTATCCTTATAATTTTAGACTAGTGTGAAGACACCAGGGTTAGTTTTGTAATGAACAGCCACTGTTCATCTTCCCATTAATGTCTGTGTTTTACAGTGGTGCTATCCATGTCCACAAATGACATTCATTCATTACGACACATCGGAAATATAACTGAAAACTAATCTCATGTATCATTCATCTTCCTTTACTGTCGTAATCAATTTCATTTTTTCCAAATCTGTGCTTTCATTTTTCATAAAAACCTGACACTCATACCTCAGGCCATCACTGCAGTCATGCATATCATCTGTCCATCCATTTCTCTCTCCATCTATCCATTCACCCGTAGCCTCTGGTGAAGTGAATTCTTCAAACATTTACAAAAGTCCATACAGATGTCATACATATTTAATATCGACTACTACACAGCCAGTAGGGTTCAATATCAAACATTACAACTTCACACATCTACAATACATTGCCACAGTTTTTAGTTGTGCTTGAAACTTTTTTGATTTTTGTTTCTTCTCAGTCTCAACAGAACTACAACAAAAAGTTACATTTCCTAAATCAATTTTGCATTTTCTAAATAGGATCTTCTATTGACACATTAAGGTGAAAATAACAATGTACACAAATTCTTATACTTTGTATGGTTATGTATCTCATCAGCTGAGATTTTAGCAAATAGAGGAATGTAAGATGTTTACACATTTGCCGTTTTTGTTTACTGAAAGACTTGACTATTTGTGGCTCAGCCAATTGAAAAGCAACAAAGGGGATAACAGGAAATTGTAGACAGGAACTGTGTGGGTGCCCCCCCCTTTGGACCAGAGGCTTATGTGTGTGTGTGTGTGTGTGTGTGTGTTTGTGTGTGTGGCAGGTGTACGAGGAAGGGGGAGTGTGAGAGCGCAATGAAGGAGAATGCCTGGCTTTGGAGTCCTCAGCAGAAGTGTCTGACCATCCAGAAGTTCACACCACCCAACATCAGCTGCAAGAAGACCCAACATGTGGGTACACACACACACACACACAAACACACACACACCTACACACACACACACATACACACCTACACACACGCACACACACACACACACACACACACACACACACTTGTAGAGGACCTGTAGAGTGTTCGGTGAGTGAAACTTTACTCACACCCTTTATATTGGCTCTGAGGCTTAAAACAACAAACTATTGCAGCGCTCTGTTGAACAGAAGCACTGAACCATAAACTCAGATTAAATACAATTTCCTTCCAAAACACTGAGTATTGATGTGCTGAGTAAAGTTCGCAGCCACCCTGAGCTGGCGCTGTTCTGGGAAACGGGGACTGAAATAAAACTGCACTTAATTTCTCAACTTCCACTTAATGTCCTCTGTGTACTGGTCTCACTTCTTCCTCCCTCACAAATATACAGTACAGTACTCTCTCTCTCTCTCTCTCTCTCTCTCTCTCTCTCTCTCTCTTTTTTCTTTCTCACTGTGCAGTCTTCTCTTCCTCCCTAAGACACTCTATCTCTTACTCTCTCTCTCTCTGAAATTAACTTTCTGGGTCACTTTTGATTAACGAGGTCTTATTTAAGTTTCTCAGGCTCAGAGACTCTGTTTGATTACACAGTCTTAGGTCCCCATAGGTTTGGAGTGTATTTCCCCCTCTCCCTCTCACACACACACACACACACACACACACACACAGACACACACACGCACACACACACACACACACACACACGCACACACGCGCGCACACACACACACACACACACACACACACACACACACACACACACACACACACACACACACTCCTATTAAAGCTAATGAATAACTCTGAAAACAGGTCAAGAGTTTGGATCACTTTGCAGAATAATTATGTGGAAAAAAGCAGCCATGAATCAGTGAGCTGCCTCCCTCTGTGTGTGGGAAGAGAAGTCCACATGTTCTTTAATGTCACATATGTTTGATTGTGTGCTGAGGGTAAGAAAAGCGCTGGTCCTCTAACCACCCCACACACACACACACACACACACACACACACGTGTTGCTGCCAGCCTTGGGGATCGAACCGGCTTGTCTTTCAAGTCCCACAGCCCGCTTCTCTTAACCATTATGGTAATTTCAGATACAAAGCCGTGCTGGGCTAGACATTTAAGTAGTAGTTGCCACCGAGGCCCACATGCCAGTTTACTGAGCAGTCGGCCTGCACTTTGATCGGCGCAACAGCATCAACATAGACAAATCCATTGGAAATAATGCAACGGTGTAGTTGTCATGTTGCATGTGTAAACCCTACCCTAACAATAATAACAATAATAATAGTAAATAACAAGAAAGATGTATATAACACATATCAAGGTACCCAAGCTTGTTTTACAAACAACAAGAGAGAAGAACACAGAAAGAGGGCGATAGCTTAAGCATTGGCAGCCTGAGGGGTATTCCAGAAAGGAGGTTTAACAAACACTGAGATAAAACTTAACCTCTGGGTTGTCTGAACCTGTGGCGACTAAACCCGAGCTGTCGGTTCCAAAACACCGGTTACCAGTTAGTTCAATCAACCCTGTGTTAGATAACCTAGAGTTGTCTTGCGTTCACGGCGAACTTATAAAGGCATCATCTATTGAGAGTCGAAACAATGAGTGAAACCGCTAAAACGAAGAGCACCGTATTTTTTCAGAGGCGGAGTAGTCGAGGCTTACGAGGAGAGAACTGTAACAAAAAAAAGAGCAATACTTAAGCGCTTGCGTCCGAGACCTTGCTTGGCAGAGAACAGCCTAACTGATCGTGTAAATGCGTACGTTTAGGATAGCATATTTAATGTCAAAAGCACAATTAAATAATTCACTGGACATCATGTATTGTATTGACAGCTTTGAATGATAGCATATTTAATGTCAAAAGCACAATTAAATAATTCACTGGACATCACGTATTGTATTGACAGCTTTGAATGATGCTTTCTTAAACTAGCCTACCTTGTCACAGATTGAGTGGGCCATAGAATTCTTTGAGAATCCCAAATGTAATTTTCTATTTTAACACGGGTTCTGCAGCTGTGGGCCAAGTTAAACTTTTGCGCTCCATCATCGGAAGGGTGAATGTCGGAAGGCATGGGTAGCCTATTGGACACATTTCAGTGCACATTTGGAAATACTTATACTTAAATATATTATACTTAATACTTAATATTAATAAGTGATGCTGACCTGCCAGTTGGTGAAACTACACATTAATGATCCTCGTGGGTTTGTGTCCAGGAAAACGAATGAAGTTGCGCAGGGACTGCTTTAGCGCAAGGCAAACTTCACGCACCGACCGACAGCTTGCCGATATGCTCTGCGTCTCCAACACTACAAAAACTCCCAGTCGGAGAGCGTGTGTAGCCTATTAAAACAATATTTTATCCCAAATGCCATCAGCATTCTTAACCAAACTTAGTGACATCATGCATACCCGGCTCAGCTGTACAGCTATATTTAAACTTATTTATCAATTTTCTATAGGCTATGTTTCCCCTTTTTTGTACTGTACTTGTTTTAATTATATCTTCAATGTGTCTGAGATGTTGTTTGTCCATCTGTCTGGTGAGCCAAACACAAATGTCCACTATGGTGTAGGCTTAAAGATTTATTTTATTCTATTCTAATCCACCATGCTGCTTTTCAAGTAGCCTATATTTAGGATTCAGCTGAAAAACTCTAGCGCTCTTGAAAAACTCGTTTGGAAAAGAATGGATAGGCGATCATGTGATGTCGTGGTCTTATTGCCCTCTCACGGTGAATTGCACGGATGAATATTACCTGATTTTGTCCTTCTTTGTCAATCGGACCTTCGTCAAAATGAAACGCCATTGTGTGACAAGTGTAAAAATAGCGGCCTGATTGAACATGCACTGAAATAACCGAACATAATTGAACATAACCTGAACAAAACCTACCCCCTACCAGGTTAAGTTCAGAGCCTATGTTACCATAGTTACTTACATAGCCTGATCATTTTTGAGCTTTCTGGAACTGAAATCCCAGGTTTACCGTTTACTCTGGGTTTACATACCCAGTTCAGTTCAGAGCCTATGTTACCATAGTTACTTACATAGCCTGATCATATTTGAGCGTTCTGGAACTGAAATCCCAGGGTTACCGCTAACTCTGTGTTAACATACCCAGTTAAGCCAGTAAACCTGCTTTCTGGAATACCCCTCTGGACAAGATGAACAGGCAGGATTTGAGGATTTTTTTGTTTGAGACCCAAGTGTGGTACGGTGCTGCCGCTTGCAGCACAGCTCGCCCCAGATTTGAGGAGGTTTTTGAAGGTGTCAAGAGAATGGACCCCAATGGGAGAATGTTCCAGAGGGAGTGATGTTAAGTGTACTGTGTTGTTATTGTTGCTGTTGTTTTTTTGTTTGTTTGTTTTCTTTTCTTTTTTGTTTACTTTCTTTTGGATCTTTTTGGTAAGGTGATGATCGAGATCCCGGCCCTCCCCCCGATCGATCCATATCATCCGACCTGCATGTTTGGGTCGTTGGAGAAGACTGCTGATGTCAATAGGACAGTGGTCACCTGTAGCCTGCCAGAGGTGAACTCGATCAGTCCCACACCTGAGAATCAAGGTGAGACACAAACACACACACACACACATAAACACACACACACACACACACACACACACACACACAATTCACTGATACAAACACTAATACACATAAGTATACCTGTATCACTTATACCTGTATCACTACCTGGATCACTAAGTCACTTAGTTTAAATCTACTAACTCAGGGATTAAAGTGAAAAAAGAAATCGTTTGACTGAACTTTTTTCAGGCCATAAGTCATACGTTGTTCATATCTACCTATAGAGATAGCACCCTTTTTTTCAGCGACCTATTGGTTTTAATGTACAAAAAGATGCAAACAGCAAAGTAAAGGGAGTATTCGCCTTATTCACACGGCGGCCATTGTTTAAACCAAAACGAGGCTACAGGGTACACTTACTATAAAATGAATGCCACCTACAGGTGAATGTATAGAACATAACAATCCTATGGTTTGTGTACCCTGTAGCCTCGTTTTAGCCGCCAATGGCCACCATGTGAATAAGGCGAATTGAGAGTGTTCTTGATTGAGATTGAGTTTTCCTGATGAACAAAAATATATTTTAGTACCATCCCTGACCATTGCTGATTAGCCATTGCTGTTCTTTTCTACTGCAGCAATATTGTAGAAAGGCTTTAATACACTCTTATTTAATTACTTCAGGACAAAAGTGTTTAAAGGGGAGATTTTTTTCTTGTTAATATGCAATTCTACACCAAGCAAAATCTATAAAATCAAGTTTGCAAGACTTCCCATTTCCTCATCAAAGTAACGAATCAGAACATTCTAGATATTGTTCATATTTCCATTTGTTGCCTCATCCGCATTTAATGAAAACATGGTAATTTTGAGTTTTACAGACAACTCAGTTTTCCAATGAGCAGCAATACTGTGTGTGCTCATGCAGGAGGTCTGCGCATTTGATAACGACAATCTGGAGACGGTGCTTTTGTCTTCAGCAACAGATTATATAAGGTTGACAAAGGGTTGCGATATGGTGAGGGACAGGTCGTGTTCTGCCATGAAAGAACATCATTAGCCTAAGCGTAAAAACGGTCAGCCATAGATAAACCTAGCCTACCTCTGTCGTGGGTGGCTAGTTGCACCAGGTAGGGAAGATGTCCTGAAGTGCACTAACGTTAACCTTATGGCGGTCTTCTGATTGGTGGCGTGCTAAACGTTTTCCTATTGCATCCATAAACAATTTTCTTTGCAGCTTAACGGCGCAAAAGCAAACCCGGGCGCTTTAATTTCTTTACACCATGGCTTGTTAGTTCTCCCCGTTTCCAACAGCTGCCCATCTCCATTTATTTTTTTTAACTTTTGACACCTGCCTTCCTTTAGCAACAACGCATCCATGACAGCTAGTGGCCTTGCCAAATAGACGACTCAAATCATGGCGCTAATATGCGAGGTTCTGGTAGGCCTACTGGTTATGGTTTGTGCTACAAATGAATAATATTTTATAGCAAAGTTTTAAGTTGACTATTTTAATTGTATGGTTATTTTTTGTCAACATACACTCACAACCTACTGTCGTTAAAAGTGAGGCCTAAGCAAAATAGGCTACAAGGCTGTCTGTGCGTCACAAACCGACTGACCCCCTTACTCAACAGTTCGCGATGATGACAGTGATATTATTTTTTTTTTTATGCTAACACGTTCAGTCAAAACCTTCCGTCGCAAATTGTGAAAAACATTGTTGTACATGTCATGACCTCCCCTGACAAGAGTTCGCGATAGGAAGAAGTGGTCTACATTGATGCACGGAAAGAACACAGCCTACGCTTCTTCTCCGAATTCGCACATAGAGCTCACAATATCATATCCAAAAAAGTTAAACGGATTGGCCAACCTCATCAGCTGTCTCTAATGTGTCACTATAATCCAACTTTTAGACCGTTATAGTCCTCCGTATGTGTTGTTTGGAAAAGCAAAGGTGATAGCCGCCGCCCCCCCCCCCTCCTATTTTTTTTCCTCATCGGATCTGCATCGATCTCAAATATGACATTTCTAAAATCAAATTGACGGAAATCCGTCCTATGACGGAGAACTTTAATCCTTGAGACTAACTATAAACATATATGAATGTAAATAATCCTCAAATTGATGTGTGTGTGTCTGTGTGTTTGTGTGTGTGTAGATTATGTGGCGGTACCGGTGAGGATCCTGTTGGATCGGAATGGCCGTAAGGTGGAGGTGGCGGTCAGTGAGTTCCAGTTCTACAACTGTGCCGCTGTAGTGAAGAACTCAGAAAACACACCGTGAGTACTCCCAGATAAGCATCAACATACACACATACTGTACACACACACACATACACACATGGACACACACAATCACAAACACACACACACACACACACAATCACACACACACACATGTAGCCTGGCCTTTGCCTGCCTACGTACTGGTTTCCAGGCTAACACACATGCGCACACATACACAAAAACAAATAACCACACGCACACACACACACGCGCGCACACATACACAAAAACACACAACCACACACACACACATGCGCACACATACACAAAAACACACAACCACACACACACACAAGCCCTGTCTGTCCTGATGCCAAACTATACATTGCCCCTCCCCCACTACTGGGATTGGCCGCTCACATCTCTAACTGCTCCCTGATTGGTTGCTCCACAGGTGCAGAGCATGTGTCAACAGTCAGTGGGGTTGTCAGTGGAACACCATGGACCACACCTGCAGTGACAGCGACATTTCTGCAGGTGGCTCTCACATCATCAAACACAAGGAGGTAAGAGTATCTGAAGGCCGAGGTATTTCAAAAGCTGGCCAAATGGCCAAAATGGCGTTGACCCATAGAGTAGCCTAATTTCACTGGCTCTACCCTCTGCTCTCCACAATAGCAAAAAAGACAAATTGGATTGAATTCAATGTTTCAAAAATGTTTAATTTACTTTCTGCCCATTCTATCATGCACCTAGGCATCTGACATTGACCATAAAAACTATGAGCTGAATGAGTATTCTGCTCAGGAATGAACCTGGACTGTTTCTTTGGCCTCAGAGACGTTTTGCAGTATTCTAAGAATTCCTGTGGAAGTGTTATCTTATTCTGGGCATGCAAAGCTGCATAGCAGTACCTGGAATCTGAACTGGGAGACCAACCAAAAAGCATTGCGTCTCTGGCCCTTCCTGCTACAGCTGCAAAACATGTATTTCATTCTTTCTCTCCCTCCCTCCCTCCCTCCCTCACATCTCTCTGACTGTGCTTGGTGGTTTGGTAATCCCTCTTTTCACTCTTAAGGGCAGTCCACACCAGGAAGGATAACTCTGAAGATAACCGTAACAGTGTGAGGGTCCACATTGACCAACAATTTAAGAAAGTCTCTCATTTGAAACTGAAAATGAATGGATTCAGATTGCCTGTCAGTTTTTCATTGTTTTTAAAATCAGTCTGAAAGTATAGTATAAGTATATATACTCTTTAGAAGTATAGTATAAGTATACTCTTTTGATCCAGTGAGGGAAATTTGGTCTCTACATTTATCCGTGAATTAGTGAAACACACTCAGCACAGAGTGAACACACAGTGAGGTGAATGCAGTGAGCTGCCTGCTACAGCGGCGCTCGGGGAGCAGAGAGGGGTTAGGTGCCTTGCTCAAGGGCACTTCAGCCGTTCCTACTGGTCGGGGTTCGAACCGGCAACCCTCCGGTTACAAGTCCGAAGCCCTAACCAGTAGGCCACGGCTGCCCCAAAAGTAATCCCCAACATCTTATTTCATGTCGTTATCATAGAATAGCATAGCATGTGGATGTTGTCATTCATATTAGCTAGAGCAGTACATAGGAATGTTTTTGTAATCATTCCTGGTGTGAAAGACCCTTTGAAGCAAATATGTAGCAGGACCTTTGCTCTCTGAAGCCAGGTCTCCCATCTCTGCTCTCTAGAATCAAACCGATTCTTCTGAGAGGGTTCACAAGTTGAGCCATCACTTAGCTGGCACTAGGGTTAGGGACTGATCTTTGCACTAGCGATAGCAGATAAGACAGATCTTTGCACTAGCGATAGCATACGAGATAAGACTGATCTTTGCATTAGCAATAGCATGTGAGATAAGACTGATCTTTGCACTAGCGATAGCATGTGAGATAAGACAGATCTTTTGTATTAGCGATAGCATGTGAGATAAGACTGATCTTGGCATTAGCGATAGCATGTGAGATAAGACTGATCTTTGCACTAGTGATAGCAGATAAGACAGATATTTGCATTAGCGATAGCATGTGAGATGAGACTGATCTTTGCACTAGCGATAACAGGTAATGATCCTTCTTTGTCGTTCACAGGGAGAGAGCTGCCCTCAGTTTGAGAACCCACAGCCCTTGCTCATCCCTGTGGGATTCAAGACTCCCATCACATTCCAGGGCAAGAACCTGGCTGTCTACCAGGTAAGAAAATCTAGGACAACATATCATTTAAACAGAATGACACTTCCATTTGACATGACTCTCCACATGGTTTATTTTAAAGAAACACAATGCAGTTATTTTACCTTAAGATAATAGCAAACTCATTCTGATGCTACAGACTCATAATACGAAGAATGAAGTCTCTGACAATGCCAATGTGCACTCGGAATGCTTTTTATTGGACTATGTAACATTGTTGATCAAGTACTGTAGGCTCATGACTGTTTTTGACTGACTGGGTACCGTCTTAGCACTAAATAGTGTTGAATATTGACACCAAGGGCCATAGATATTAGGGTGGTTGATGTGACATGGTGTTTTTTTGGTCCTGAGTGTCAACCAAACTGAATAATAACACAATCTGTACCACCACCACCACCACCAAAGGAATAAAAACCATTCAGAATTTCTTTAGTTTTTTTTTCTAATTGCAGTTTCACCAACAGATGTCGCCCTTGGCCTAGTATGAACCTCTTGGAAATGACCGCATAGAACAACAACTAGTAAATTTATCTAAAGCTGTCTAATTTGGCAAAATCATATCATGTTCAGTTGCAGGGTTTTTCCACAGTTCACCTTACCAAGAGTTGTTCCCAATCATCATTTCATTACGTTGTGAAAGTGTCACTTGTAGCGTTACTTTTTCACTACACAATTAGATCGTTTGATCATAATTGATAACAACGCCAAAAAAGCGTCCTGAAATGCAAAGCAAACTAGGCTAATAGGCTAACGTTACCTGACTATATCTCTGATGGCTCAAAGAAATAGCAAACCCAGATTAAGCATAATCAGAAATAGCATTGCTAGCTAGCAACCTGAGGAAGGATTGCTAGTCTTATGCACCGATTGCTAACGTTAAAGGAAAGTGTTGAATTGCATTCAACAACCCATAATCCATATCCATATCCACAATGTAAAATAACTAGCTAGCCAGCATCAAATCATTTGCAATGTAGGCCTAACACTTGAACATGAACATGGCTAGTAGGAGCTTACGTTACAAAGTGTTTTGACGGTAGTAGTATTACCTGGCATAAGCATAGACATGCATACACGCAAGAGCTACAAAACTTTTTTTTTTTTTATTTAAAACATTGTCTTAACTGCAAGTGAAGTGCGAAAGCATCATCCCGCTGTCTCTTCTTTTTTTCCTTTTTTTCCGCCCCGACTCTTAGTGCCTTTTCAAGGCGATGGCTACTGTCTGCCAAATTTGGGATTGAGGAATAATCGAACAGACCACTGGGAGGTGGGGGAGGGGGGCACCAGAGGGAGACTGGAGAGAGGGTTGCACAGGAGATTCACCTTTTTCTCGACTAATTTGGTCTAGGCCTATATTACTTTTGTATTGCTTTTGCATATTAACATGCTTTAGACATATTTTATTTGTTAGATAGATAGATAGATAGATAGATAGATAGATACTTTATTGATCCCCAGGGGAAATTCAAGAAATTAATACTATTATACTATTAATGTTATTAATACTAGTAGCCTATTGTGGTGATTTTTCCGACCCAGATTTTTGGTGCCCCCCAGGCACTGGGTGCCCCTCTGGCGCAGTCGCGTGGATGTGTCTTGGGCGCCCGGCACTGCTTACATTTTTGACAATGCACTGAACATATGAATTTACTGAGATTTCATACAATTACACTAAAACACACTCCCATCTTAGCATATTAGCTGGCAGTGTTAACTGTAGGACAGGATTTATTACAGAAAGTCATGTCACATGGTTAAAGACAGTAACTGACTATATGTAAACTAGTCAATGTGATGTCATTTCCTGTGTTTTTATTGGGTACGAAGCACGGCTGGCCGACTCCTCTGTTGCACACATTGATTGATCAGCAAGCTGTTGTGTGTCCTATTCAAATATTTGTTGAGTCAATCACCATGCAAAGTGTGGCAAGCCAGGATTTTGTTTGTGTTTATTTTTCTTTGTTTGTTTATTTGTTATCATCTTTTGTGTTTTGGTTGAATCCTCTGTCAGCAAAAAAAAAAAGAAACATAGATATTTACAGAGTGAAAGAGGACAAAACGCATCCAAAACGCTTAACCAGACGCTCATGTCAAACTGTCATTTGACACGATTCTCCTCTGAGTTTTCCCTCTGATGTCAATCACAGATGGATAGATGAGCTGGCATCTTTGAACTAGAGACAGACAGGTGCTTTTCTCTGCTGTTCAGTGCAACTCTTACCTCCAAAACACAACAACAACAGTAAAAAAAACAACCTCATGGCCTATTATGTGGTGTCAGATATCTCTGTGTTTGTGTGTGTGTGTGTGTGTGTTTACGTTCTCTGATGTCTCATGGCTCACCGGTTGAGACACATAATTTGTCTGTTTGGGCGTCCCTCCTGTACGACGGCATTCCACAGTGTGTTTGTGTGTGTGTGTTTGTGTGTGCGTGCACACTGGTGTGCGTCAGTCAAGGGCATTGAAACTGCATGCCTGACTGTTGACTGATATTATGTCATGATAATAAGGATGCTGTCAGAAGCATCATGGCAATGTGTGCTTAGTCAAGAAGACTGAGAGAGACACTGAGTGGTACAGTATGTATGGTTTAGAGGCAGAAATACACCTGGCTGTTCTGGTTTTGAGTTACTAAGCCAGGCTTGAGTGAACTGTAATGGATCTGGGATGAAGATGAAGACCAGATTTTAGAGTCCACTGCGGGTATGTAGGAAGCAGTATCGCTCTCAGTCTCTCCCTCTCTACATTTTTTAAAGAGAGAAAGGGTTTCAATTGTGTCTTAAAGAGAGAAAGGGTTTCAATTGTGTCTTAAACAGAGAAAGGGTTTCAATTTTTCAAGGTCTTGGTTCACCAAAGGACTCCACACTTTGCAGCCATATAAAACAATTGGTTCAATTAGGTACTGACAGAAATATTTTGAGCGAAATTCTAATTCTCTCTCTCTCCATCTGTCACTCTCTCTCTCCCTTCTATGTTTGTAGGGCAAACACTTTAAGATTGGCACTGACCTCATGAAGCAGGTGGAGGAAGTGGTCACCCAAGATGGGAATTCAAACTTCAATTTCAGTGGATATGAGGTTGGTGTCACAAGTCACTGTTGCCACTAACTGCTTTCTCTCTTTTCTATAGTTAGTTTTATAGTCCCCCTCTCTCTCTCTCTTCCTCCACCCCTCTCTCTCTCTTCTTCTCTCTTCCCCCTCTCTCTCTTCCATAGTTAGTTGTATAGTTTTCTCCCTCTATCTCTCTCTTCACCTCCCTCTCTCTCTCTTCCATAGTTAGTTGTATAGTCCCCCCTCTCTCTCACTTCCTCTCTCTCTCTTCCATAGTTAGTTGTATAGTTTTATCCCTCTATCTCTCTCTCTCTCCCCCCTCTCTCTCCCATAGTAAGTTGTATAGTTTTCTCCCTATCTCTCTCTCTCTTCCCCCTCTCTCTCTTCCATAGTTAGTTGTATAGTTTTCTCCCTCCATCTCTCCTCATGCATCCATCTCTCCAACAACACTGCATCCACTTCAAGGCTCTCTGTCCTCCACTGTCTGGTTTCCTTCTACCTTTTCCTTCTCTCTCTCCTTCTTCTTTTTTATTGTTCTTCCTCTTCTTCACATCCCAGCAGGTAACAAACAACACTGCAACCACCTCATCCAAAAAAACTGCTTACACACACACACACACACACACACACACACACACACAACTGCATACACACTTCTTCATCATCTTCTTCTCTTTCTTCTTCCTCTTCTCCTTCATTGTCGGCCTTCTCTTCCTCCTGACGAATTGATCTGTTTTCCTTTCCGAGTTGTACAACTGGCTGATGTGGATGCTCAAGGCCGTTTAGCCTGTGCATAGCGGGAGTGTATATGCTGTACACACACACACACACACACACACACACACACACACACACACACACACACACACACACACACACACACTCAAGGCCATGCGTATCAGTGGTGTACATGCTTTGGGTCACTACAGGTGCTCATAGTAATTGGGTCTCATTGAACGTGCGCTGGGTTTAGACCGGACACTATCTCCGGGCCAGCAGCTACATCAGCAGCAACTACTCAGTTCAGGAGTGGTTTGCTGTGTGTGTGTGTGTGTGTGTGTGTGTGTGTGTGTGTGTGTGTGTGTGTGTGTGTGTGTGTGTGTGTGTGTGTGTGTGTGTGTGTGCATGCGTGCATGCATATGTGTGTGACTGGGTTACTGGGTGGTGTGTGTGTGTGTGTGTGTGTGTGTGTGTGTGTGTGTGTGTGAGCAGTTTTTTTAGATGAAGTGAGTGCAGTGTTTGTTACCTGCTGAGATGTGAAGTATGCGCTGACTTTGTTGTCTGGCTGAGCTTGATACTCTCAAACACTGCGCACACACACACACACACACACACACACACACACATACT
>NC_063205.1:26495637-26515637 GCF_017589495.1 Alosa alosa | reverse complement strand
CGCTAGCTAACCACACCATTACCTGCAAATATAACGCTAGATAGATAGATAGATAGATACTTTATTGACCGCAAGGGGACCACGCCACACCATTACCCGATCACCCAACTATCCAGCTAACCAACTACCCAAATACAACTCTAGCTAAATGCACCATTAGCTAACTGCCAGACAATCTACCCAACTACCCAACTACACTGCTACAATACTTAAATGCCCCCACCACCCAATTACCCTTGTACCCAACTACCTAGCTAACCAACTACCCACTACCCAACCATCCAACTACACCACTACTCAATTGCCCTGGTACCTGACAACCCAACCACCTCACTGCCCAACTAACCCACTGCCCAACCACCCCACTGCCCAACTAACCCACTGCCCAACTAACCCACTGCCCAACCACCTCACTGCCCAACTAACCCCACTGCCCAACTAACCCCACTGCCCAACTAACCCACTGCCCAACTAACCCACTGCCCAGAGTCCCCCACTACAGCACCATCCTGCCACATGCACACAGTGCTCTCAGCTGCCAGTCAATGTCAGGAACTATTACGCTATGAGAGAGGGAGGAAGAGCTCCTTGGAGACTCACTGAGGAGAACTGTCTTGGCAGTTTCAAGACAGGTGTTTAAACGCCCACAGGTTGTCAGATTTGAAGGATTTCTCTCTCCCTCCCTCTCTCTCAGTCTCTCTCTCTCTGTCTTTTCTTTTCCATCACATATGGATTAGTGATATAAAGCCTGGGGGAGAAGAAATATTGATGATACTGACAATCATAACCATTACAGTATTAATGCCTGTCTTTATCCCTTCCTGGATGTCTGTCTCTTTCCCTCTCTTTTTCTCTCTCTTTCTCTGTCTCTCTTTTCCTCTCTTTTTCGCTCCCTTTCTCTCTCTCTCTCTATTTCCCTCTCTTTTTCTCTCTTTTTCTCTCTGTCTCTCTTTCCCTCTCTTTTTCGCTCCCTTTCTCTTTGTCTGTCTTTCCCTCTCTTTCAGTTTTTGGAGGAACCTCTACTTAAGAACGACACAGCTCTACTGTTCCGCTCCCCGAAGGTGACCCAGACCCACGACCTCCAGTCCCTTAGAACCATTGTCCAGCTGGACAACCAGAAGGAGGATCTGTCAGGGTTCCACTACCACCCAGACCCCGTGTTTGAGAACCTCACCAAAAACATCATCTCGGAGACCAGCATCATCAGCGTCTCGGTGAGCACACACACACACACACACACGATCATTATGACAGATACCACACACATACGCCCACACACCAACATTATCATCTCAAAGACCAGCATCATCAGAGACTCCCGCTGTTACCCAACCCACAGCTATGTAGAGCAGCTATTTATATTCTATGGAGTGTGTGCCTTTTGTTCCCCTGAAACATGTACACTTGCTTTTATCCAAAGACACGTACAAAATGAGTATCGTTCAAACTACAATGCAGAGGAGACCTTAGGGAACAATACCGCATTGGGCTCCAGAACGTATGTAAATAGTGCCACCATATTGGTGGGGGCAACAATCACTGGAGGCCAATGGAGAAACATGTGACACTGACTGGAAACAGACAGGTGTCTCTGATTGTCGGCAAGTGTTGCCCAGTAATGTGTTTGCACCCAGCAATATGGCAACCGCGTTCACGTATGCCACCTAATAGAACTCGACGGACTAGGCGGTATCTAGCCTTCATGTCTGGCCTGAGGTCATTTCCTGAGCCCACTCCCTGTCTCTCTCTCCTAGCCATTTCCTCTCATATCTTCTCTGTCCTTGAATAAAGGCTAAAAAGACAAAAAAACTTAAACAAAAAATAATAATGTAAAGTTACAGCCCTTGATTATAAAACCCATTATCCTTTTTATGAGTTTTGGTCAGTTCAGTTCAGTAAAATCAACACGTTGCTTCAAAAGTACAGAGGGAATAGTGTCACTTGATTGGCCGAATCTATCACAATAGCTGAAGGCTAAACCAACAAATGAAAAAAAAGGTTATAGCCCTCCATTTAAAGTGCTCTTTTCCCAGGAAGTTAGATTTTACATTATCATTAATTCATTTTCATTCTACACAGTCACGTGAAGGCATAACCACTAGCTGCCCAGGCTATTAACTTTGCCAGTGGTCTACAAATATGATTAGATTGTATGTCTGGCTCGAAAAGTCTAATAAAATCCTTACTTCATCTCAGTCTGTGTGTGTCTGTGTGTGTGTGTGTGTGTGTGTGTGTGTGTGTGTGTGTGTGTGTGTGTGTGTGTGTGTGTGTGTGTTTGTGTGTTTGTGTGTTTGGGGTGGGGTGGGGGGGATTACACACATTATATTGATTAAGACAGACAGACAAAGGCGGATAGCAGACTTAAAACATCAGTCAGGATAATTCTTTGAAATTGCTTTTTTGGTTAAATTAATAATCACACTTCTCATGTTATGGGGGACGTACTGTAGTCAGGCAGTACAAATTTGGGGCCTGCAGGCATATTTGCATTTGATGCTAGCATGCATTATGTAAGCCGACCGACTGACTCGTTATGAATTTCAAAAGGGCCTTGTTAAGAATGTCATTAATGTAGACCTTCAAATCAATTGACTTCTCTGCCCGCTCTCTCTTCTACCTCTCTGCTGTTATTATCTCTTCCTCTCCTTTTCTCTTTCATCCCTCTTTACTTTCCTCCTCTTCTTCTCCTTGTCCTCTCTGTGTCACCCTTTCCTCTCTCCCTGGTATATTGAAAAGCTTTCAGTCTGTCCCTTTCATTGGTGAAATGTGATTTCTTTTTCGTTTTTTAATCAATTTGGGAAAAATGCATTAAACCTTGTTTTCAGTTTGAGGTAATATGTGCAGGTTGCTGGGGTGGTGTGTGTGTGTGTGTGTGTGTGTGTGTGTGTGTGTGTGTGTGTGTGTGTGTGTGTGTGTGGTGGGGTGGGTGGGTTTGGGGTATTGAGTTATTTTATTTATTGAGGTATTGTAAAAGTGCATTTCAACAATGATGTGTAAAATGAATTACCTGCATATGCAAAAAGAAAAACAAACAAAGAAACAAATCAACTGGCTGCTTAACATGTTGTGCTACTGCTGCTGCTGCAGGGTCGGGGCTTCGCCAAGGCCATGACGGCCAGAGAGGCGGAGGCGTACGTGGGAGACGTGAAGTGCAACATCACCATCCTCAACGACGACAAGCTCTTCCTGGAGGCTCCGTCCACCCATCCGACCGCCCGCTCGCGCCCACACAGGCACAAGAGGGACACCAATTCACAGCTCCTGGACCTGTTGGTCAGTGTGTGTGTGTGTGTCTGTGTGTGTGTGCATGTGTGTGTGTGGGATTGTGTGTGTGTGTGTGTGTTTGTTTGTGTGTGCTAGATACAAGCACACGTGTTACTCACACGTTTTCTGTAATTCACAGTGTGACCTCATCTCAGACACGTACCCAGACAGCTCTATAAATTGAGCATTCAAGGATTCAAAACACATTATTTTGACACCCAGTAGGACATTTTGCACAGAATTTGTAGGACACTTAGTGGGACATTTTTGCACTAAATTCTTAGGACTCGTAGAAGGACATTTTGCACATCACTTGTAGGACTCGTAGGACATTTTGCACAGAATTTATAGCACACTTACTAGGGCATTTAGCACAGAATTTGTAGGGCACTCAGTAGGACATATGTAACTAGCCGATTAATCAATATAATTAATAAATCATTAATTAATACCCTCGTAGCACAGCACCAGGGTCAGCATTGGCCATATTGTTGCCCATATTAACTGCACAGCACACAGATGCAGCATGGAGCAGCATGGAGTAGCTGTGTAGTGCTGTTATGATTTATAACAGCATGGTTCACACTTCATCTTGCCGTACTTGTGCGTGTGTGTCTGCGAGATCGATACTGCAAAACTCCAGAGTGATAGATGCCTGAACGCTGGCCTGGCTAATGATAGGCTGTCTAATTGGAGATAGGCACCGTAAATCTCCCCCTGGCCTGGCAGACAACCGAGACATAAAATATGCTCCAGACAACTACTTAGTGTTGTTTTTGATATGTCTGGCTTTGTGATGGGGGTAGACCAGCATGTACAAAACCATGTCTGTCTGTCTCTCTGTATCTCTCATCTCTCATCTCTCATCTCTCTTCTCTCCCAAGTTGTCAGTGATGAGTGAGTGGATGATTGGATGAGTAAACAAAAACAACAAAGAAACATGTTTAATCTCTCTCTCTCTCACCCTCTTTCTCTTTCTCTCTCTCTCTCTCTCTCTCTCTCTCTCTCTCTCTCTCTCTCTCTCTCTCTCTCTAAATGGGTAACAGTGTGTGGGTGGAATGAATGAATAAATAAACAATCCAGCTATATATATTAAATCTCTTTCCTCCCCGGTCAGATAAAGTTTAGTATCGGGGAGTGAGTGGATCGAATGAATGAATGAATGGATGGATGGATGGATGGATCGATGGATCGATAAATGAAAGAATGAATTTATGTATTAACCACATTGATCTCAGTAAAAAATTCAAGTTTTTGCCTGAAATTGCATTGTGCCTATTTACAAGGGCATTGTTCCCACCTCTTTTGGGGTCAACCATCAAATGCTGGACCTCTATAGAAAGCTGAGAACCTGTAGTTTTCGTAGGAAACAGTCAAAATAACTGTGTGATGTACTGACAAAGAGCTACAGAGGCTAGAATATAGTTTTTTCTTTCTGCCGGATTACAAGCATCTCTGAACTGACCACATTTCACCCCTCTAGGTCACTTGATATCCCTTAGAAACACAACTGAGCCCTAGCACCAGGTCTTGTGCATCTGTGTGCAAAAGTAGATCAATATAGAATGAAAATATGAGTGCTTTAGACTATTATTTGCCAAGGTATGCCCATGCGTTTTCTAAAATGCCTATGGATACTCCCCATAAGACTTTTTGTTATCCAAAATGCATACTGACAATCAAATGCTTACTGCACATGAACCCCTTTTGTGTAGAAGCATAATCCTGGTCTCAAATGAAAGGTAACACTTTGAGGTTTCTTGTGGATTTTTTAGATTGTATGTCAGGTGTTCTGATATAGACTGACTACACAAAATATGGAATAATTACAAAAAAGTCTCTATTTTTGAATTTACTTTGTTGGTCCAATGAATGTGTAAAAGATAGACTATACATCTGTACAACTAATATTGGATAACACAACATGAAGATTCAATTTCTATGGATTCTTGTGAATATTTCAGTACCCAATATGTTGCATCTACTTATTGTGCTGCAGCTACACTGCAGCCAGAAGTCAGGGTAGCACCAAAAGCGGAGGAGGGGGAGGGGGGCATTTTGGATCAAATTTAATTGAGACATAATAAAATTAATCTGAGAATGTAAAGCACTATACAGATTGTACATGAAAAAAGTTGTCATTTTTAGATTCCCAAGAGTCAAAGCTTTGAAATGGTGTATAACATTACTATGCTACATAGCAAAATGGTGCATACAATTGATTTAGAATGTTGGGGAGGTGGGGGAGGGGGGTAACTGTCCCGCCGGTGGGACACTGAAAGTTATTTTAATAAACAAACAAACAAACTAATAAATATTGACTGTCTCTCCCTCCCTGGTCAGATTAAGTTCGGTAACGGTGAGTGGGTGGTGGGCTGGGTGCAGTATGAGAGGAAGTACGAGGCTCCACTGGCGGCCATCATCCCCGGAGTCATCATCCCCATGGTGCTCTTCATCATCTTCTCAGTCTACTGCTACAGGTACCAAACTACAAATCCCATCATGCTCCAGGAGAACGCACAGTGAAAAAGAAGTCACCTATTATGCAGTGTAAAGCAATTTGTTTTTATTTTAGACTCAAAGACTGAACTGAACTTCAAATTCCAATATTCTCTCTCTCTCTCTCTCTCTCTCTCTCTCTCTCTGTTTCTGTGTGTGTGTGTGTGTGTGTGTGTGTGTGTGTGTGCGTTCTCAGGAGGAAGAGCCAGCAGGCAGAGCGAGAGTATGAGAAAGTCAAACACCAACTGGAGAACTTGGAGGAGAGTGTGCGAGACCGCTGCAAAAAAGAATTTACAGGTGTTTGTGTGTGTGTGTGTGTGTGTTTTTGTGTGTGTGTGTGTGTTTGTGTGTTTGTGTTTGTGTCTATGAATGTGCATATGTGTATACATTTGTGTATCAGTAATGAACATATAAGCGCACCTTCTGTCCTTTTTCTCTCACACATCTACAGACAGACACACACACACACACACCCACACACACACACACACACATATCTCTCCTCATCTCTTTGTTCACACAAGCATGATGATTGAGATAGATCTTAGCAATGCCATCAGGGACAGATACGTACACACACACACACACACACACACACATACACACACACACACACCCACACAAGCACACGCTCACTGCACACAATTGTCATTCTCCTAATCCCAATGGTATGTGTGTACACAATCTGTATGATTGAGATTAAAGATCACACCAATGTCAATGGCAGGGTCAAACACACACACACACACACATACACACATACAACTCTGACTCTGATTCCTCTGTTCATACACACAGACCTGATGATCGAGATGGAGGACCACACCAATGACCTGAGTGAGGCGCGTATCCCCTTCCTGGACTATAAGAATTACACAGACCGTGTCTTCTTCCTGCCATCCAAGGATGGCGCCAACGACGTGATGATCACGGGCAAGCTGGACATTCCTGAGGCGCGCAGGGCCATCGTGGCACAGGCTCTGAACCAGTTCTCCAACCTGCTCAACAGCAAGACCTTCCTCATCAATGTATGGACACATACACACTCCCATGCACATACCCACACACACAAACACACACACACACACCCATGCACATACTCACACATGCTCACACACAAACGTACATGCACACGCACACACACAAACACGCGCACACACACACACTGAATTGACTGCTTATAGTTTGTCAATAGTCTCTAATGCTTTGTCCTAATAATCTGGTAATTAATGTAGGCTAATAAGTGTTCTGATATCCTGATATTTCCCACTGAGTAATCAGAGGTGCTGTTATCTGTATTGTATCTGTATCGTTCAGTGAAGTCTAATATGGGTGTGTGTATAAGATATATTTATATAAGTATTATAACTTATCAGATATACATTAGCCTATTCATTATTCATTTCAAGAACAATTACATACACGAATACATAGGATATTAGAGGCATGCAAAGGAGCATTATTGAAGTAAATAAAAACATAACAAAATGAACACATAAACAAAACAGATCATCAGCCTGTTAAAATGACAATGAAATAACATAATGGTTGCATAAGCTGTCTACTGCATGGTATTGTGCTGTACATTTATAGCCACCATTCATCATCCATGTATGCATAACCTGTGCTCACAGATGAAGGATTTTCATTCTGTGTTGCACACATGACATCACACACACACACACACACACACACACACACACACACACACACACACACACACACACACAAACAAACAAACAAACAAACAAACACACGCATACACACACACACGTACATACACACACACATGCAGACATGTACACACACACACACACACAGAGAGAGAGAGAGAGAGAGACAAAGAGAGAGAGAGAGAGAGAGATTTACTGTACACACATAATTATCACGTTTTTTGTTTAGATGCAGTCAGCCAAGTAGCTAATTGCACCTCGTGTTCAGCTCATCTGTTGGCTTTAATATTCTCCCCCATTGGAGGATCAGGTTGCCTAGTTAGTGCTGTGAATGAGTTTCAGGTCCAGGCATGACACAACCCCTCCCCACAGTCTCCCTAAAATGGTGTGTTAAGGGGCTTCCAAACAGGAAGCGGCATATGCATTGCGCTTGTCACTAGGTTACACTGGGTTGAGCAAATGGCGGCTCAGTACAAAATTGTGTGTATAGCGCACCAGGGTCAAAGTTCATCAAAGTTCAACTTTGACCGCAGCACCAAAACTACGGCAGAGCAGCTAGCTTTGCTAAGCGTAGCAGCAAACCACTCTTGCCTCGCACAAGCTATTGAAAATAATGGCTTTCAGAGTGCAGTGGTGCTGTTGCCGGATCCTGCCTGTAAGGGGCCTTTACTGTAAAGCTGGCTGTCTTAAGCACAGGAGTCTGTACAGGCTCTGGTCATTATTGTAGTTATGTTAATATGAGGCAATATGGGGATTTCCTGTGACCGTGGTGGGTTTAGCTTTGAGTCCACGCTGTGAGTTATTTTCATAAACCCTTATTATGTGGTTTATTTTATGTCTGTGGTGTGTGTGTGTGTGTGTGTGTGTGTGTGTGTGTGTGTGTGTGTGTGTGTGTGTGGCATGTCTGTCAACCTTTTAACTGATATCTTTGTGTGTGTGTGTGTGTGTGTGTGTGTGTGTGTGTGTGTGTGTGTGTGTGTGTGAGTGTGTGTGTGTATGTGTGTGTGTGAGAGTGTATGTGTGTGTGTGGCATGTCTGTTAAGCTTTTAACTGATATCTTTGTGTGTGTGTGTGTGTGTGTGTGTGTGTGTGTAGTTTATCCGCACGCTGGAGAGCCGTCCAGACTTTAATGCGCGGGCACGCGTCTATTTCGCCTCCCTCCTGACGGTGGCGCTGCACGGGAAGCTGGAGTACTACACGGACATCATGAGGACGCTGCTGCTGGAGATGATGGAGGAGCACGTCCAGAGCAAGAACCCCAAACTCATGCTGCGCAGGTCTGTGTGTGTGTGTGTGTGTGTGTGTGTGTGTGTGTGTCTGTGTGTGTATCTCTGTGTGTGTGTGTGTGTGTGTGTGTGTGTGTGTGTGTTCATATTTGTGTGTATTATTTGTATGTGTGTGGGTGGGACAGGCTGTGTGTTTTTGTATGTCTGTGTGTGTGTGTGTGTACGTCTGAGGAGGAGAATCGATGTGCTTTTATTTAAAAGAGAATGTTTGCTTGTGGAGGGTGGTATAAATATAGCTGGTTAATTGTGCTCTGTCTTTTTATGTGTGTGTGTGTGTGTTATTTGTGTGTGTGTGTGTGTGTGTGTGTGTGTGTGTGTATCTTCTCTTTCCCCCTAACTCTCCCCCTGCGGCAGGTTTCTGTGCTGATCTTATTCATTTCTTTATTGGTTTGCTCTGACTTGCTAATTGCACAGGGACAGCCAGGTCCAGTGCCAAGCAGTAAGCAAACGCCAGCTTCTCTCCATTGATTTCAGCCCTGTAATCCCCTGACAAAACATCACTGGCTAAATGCAAACACATTGTACACACACACACACACACCCATGCCCTCAGGCATGTCTTGCTGAAATCGCAGTCCACTGTGTGTTTGTGTGTGTGTGTGTCGTTTTGTGGTGGGTGTGTGGATGTGTGTCTTAGAAAGTCTTAAAAAGTCTGTGCATGTGTGGGGAAGCAAGGAATCAGGAGGAGAGACCTTGAATTGATGTGTGTGTGTGGGTGTGTGTGTGGTGATGTAGGTCTTGAGGTGTTTTCGGTGGAATTTGTTTCTTGTTTGAGTTGGAGTTTCAGTGCTAGTATCATGTATTTGCTTTCAGGCATTCAGATCATGTCTGTTACTTTGAGTGTGTGTGTGTGTGTGTGCTTAAACCACCAGCTTTAAAAAAGCGTTGGTAATGAATGCTTGAATTTCCCGTTGGGGATCAATAAAGTATCTATCTATCTATCTATCTCTTGTGTGTGTGCAGGTCAGAGACTGTCGTGGAGAGGATGCTGTGCAACTGGATGTCCATCTGCTTGTACCAGTTCCTCAAGGTATCCCATCATGCTTCACTTCTTTCCCCCCAGAATAGACCTCTGAAGTTCGTCTACAAAAAAGAACCAAAATGGCCATCTATGGCAAGTTATTATTATTATTATTATTATTTATTTAAAGAGGAATGCCTCTTGAGATGTGACATCTCATTTTCGAGAGGGTCCTCGATAGGACTGGACAAAGACAAAGGTACAAGGACAAGATACTACAGTACAGTACAATACAACATACACATTCACTCACATACAGCCCCCTTCCCCCACCCCCAACAGCTCCCATTCCCTAAAAATACATACATATACACATATATACAACAAGCATACATCTTCATATCCACATATATACATACAGAGACACATATATGCATGCACACAGTACATACATACACATATACGAAAATGTAGACACGTACGCTCACATATCTATAACAGAGCATATTGACAGATCAAAGACACACAAAAAAGCATTAATGAAAACAATTACAACGATTATTTGCTTTCAGATATGTGAACAAAGATGTCTTGAAGCGACTCAAAGATGTAATTGATCTTAAGGCCCCAGGCAGGCTATTCCAGTCAAAGGGAGCCTTGTATTTAAATGAACGCCTGCCGCTGTCTTTGGAGATATGTGGTACTGTAAATGATAGATATTCGGTGTGCCTCAAACTATAGTTTGTTTGGTAAGGTATTAAATGTTGTTGCAGGTAGAGTGGATAACTAAGATGTATGCACTTAAAAATAAGCTGGAACCAATGAAACTGTCTCCTGGCGTTGGGTGACAGAATATTCAATGAATCATACAGGATACAGTGATGCGTCCTGTATGAACATTTCAACACAAATCTGCAAATGCTATTAAAGACAACAGTCAAAGGCTTAAGACAAGTCTCAGTGGAGTTCTGAGACTCTGAAGTTGCATTGCAAGTTAGCTCTGGGGTAGCAAAAAACTAGGTGTGCCACCGTCACGTACCGGAGATCACAGTATCCACTCGAAGGCAGAGGACAAAAGTGTGTTCAGGAAAACGTCTGCATTTCAGACTTATTCATCCCTGCAAGAGTTTAACATGTGCGATAATTTAAAATCCCCATGTTATTTTCCCATAGGAAAAATCGCCAGATACCGGATGTCAAAGATGGCTGCTTTTTTGTAGGCGAACTTCAGAGGTCTATAGCCACCAGCTTTATTGTTGTGTTAGATGAATCAATGTTAAATAATGTTGTAAAAAAAGTTTTTTAAATAGTAATTAGTCATAAAACAGAAATGGGACTTCAACTATGGGAATTGAACAGCACGTCAGATCAGTTTATAAAAGTTAGTTAAAAAAAGGTTTATATTTCACAAAGATGTAAAAGTGGCTTCAGAAAGTAAAAGTCCTACCATGTATTCATGGGTTTCATCAGGTCCCTTTTCACAGGTGTATTAATATTAATCAAACACCATGCAGTCTGCATTGATAATTAAGGTGCTTGATTTTATACACCTGTGGAAAGGGACCTGATGAAACCCATGAATTGGTTCTACCTGTGCACATAATACAGGTGATTTCACTAATTAGCTGATCTACCTGGCTTAAGAGTTGTGCTAATTAAAATCAGCTGATTAAGTGAAGGGTTCAAACAGAAATGCAGCAGTTGGGTGTACTACGAATCTCGATTAGTGGGTTAGCGAGGTATGTTGCGCTCAAAGCCAGGCTATGTTGTGACACGAAAGTGGATCTGTTTTAGTGTCGCTATATCACCATGGTATCTCATGCTATCAACCAAACCTGGTCGAGAGGAGGTTATGTGCTCAGTTATAGCTCAAATCGTGTAATCTACCGCACACTGACCAATCAATTGTCTTAAAAACGAAGTTATCTCACGTGTAGGATTCTGTCATATATCTTACAGGTGGAGCTCATATCTACTAACATTTTGGATCTCCAGTGCTTTTAATAGTACTCAATATGCGTGCAAATATCCCACTATGGACGTGCATACAATACAACAACTGATGACAATTGATTTATTTGATGTTATAGGTTAGACACAAAAAATGACCGCAGTGTAGATTAAGCTATCGCTCATGAATGCGGAAGTAATTGTTTTTAAATAGAGGCGGTCTTGTGCGTCTCCATGTTACACGACACAAAGTCATCCCAACACCGAGAACGCCACAGATCTGAGCTGAAAGCCTAGTTTGACAAATATATCACATAACTGCAATCGTGGTATCACTTAACGTATACCCTGAGTCAAGGCTTTGTCAAGCCTCGATATGTCTACATAGCCTAGATATGTCTAACGTGCTTCGTAGTATACCCCACAGGACTTTTACTTTCTGAAGCCAGACTTTTACACCTCTGATATTGCAATAATAGTAAACACAACTGTTGTTAGCTTCAGAGCACACAAGCACTTTTGGACATTCCATGTTTTCACTGAAGAATCCATGATGATAAAAACACAAGCTCTCGGAATCTGTAACCAGCAGAACCTCAAACCAACACATTCTCCCAAGACCCTACTGCATAGCAATGAGAAAACAAACGCTTGTGTGTGTGTAAGAGTGTATAGTGTCGATTGATCTGTCTGTGTGTTGAAAGTTAGAAGGCATACACTTTCAGTGGATGATTTTGTGTGTGTGTGTATGTGGGTAAATGTGAATGTATCACTCTGTAGGAAGTATGGGGGAAACACAGCATGCTCTCTCTCACACACACACACACACACACACACACACACACACACTGCGGAGGAGAACTTTGTGCCGGTACCACGCGCTGTGCTGCGCTGCGCTGCGTTTCTTCTCAAAGCTGTCCCACCTAATTAGCTACTTACTTGAAGGGCATAAATTGGACAAGGATGTCTGCAGTGGCAGAGGCCCCTATAAGCCTTTTAAACGCTCATAAGCTCACACAAATCAACAGGCTCAGCCAACGTTTACATAGATTTGAATTGCAAACAAGACCCAGGGCCCTCTTAGGCAGAACCAAAGGAGATAGCAGCCCCTTTTAAAACAGCATACAAAAACTAGCTGAAATCCAACCCTGTACTGTTGGAAGTTTGCATCCGTTAGACATACAGCCTAAGGAATTAATTATTATGCAAGCGTTTTTTGGTGTCTTTTATGTTCTTCTCGGTTGCGGTGGATGTTAAAAAAAAAAGGGACAGTGCACAGTGTATCTAACATTTATAAATGTAAAGCAAATGTAAAACACATGCCAGTGTGTTCCTATTTACATCAGAGTCAGGTCCAGTAACATGGAGGGTTTCTGTTTGGGCTACAGCGCAGTGTGGTATTGAGTGTACCATAGTTAAAGGTGCTCTAAGCCAGTGTTTCTCAAACTTTTTCTGACCAAGGACCACTTAACTAATAACAAAAAACTCACGGACCAACTAGCTAAAAAAAAAAAGAGTAGACTTTAACAGTATATTACACAATACATGTCCTTGCTTATTGTGTCAGATGATTCATATGATTTAAACCGGCATAGCTTACATAGGCAGTGTTGCAGAACTGTTTGGATTTACATACAAGTTGGTTTAATATTGCAAACAACTCATATTATATTTTATCATGTCTGCTTGCGGACCACTTGAGATACAGTAGCTTGCGGACCAACAGTGGTCCCCGGTCCCCGGACCACACTTTGAGAAACACTGCTCTAAGCGATGTTACATGGTGTCGAAGCTAAAACAGTTTTTGTCCCATACATCACCTCACCATCCGCTAGTTGCCTGTGCCCTAAATACACTGTAAAAAACGTGGACAGTCCAGGCTCCAAAAACGGCAACAAAAACAACTTGGTCCACCCTGCACCTTAAAAACATAACAAACTGTTCCAGCCAATCACCGATGAGATGCGCGTTTAGGAGAGTTTCAATTGCACAGGAGGGAGGGGGAGGGAATAGCGAGCTAGCTCTCTGTTTTGTTTGAGTGTCAACAGAAGTGATGTTACCAACATCGCTTAGAGCACCTATTAATAAAACCAGAGAATATTATAACTACATGTCCTATTAATTCACCTGAACAAGTCACATACAGTCAACTGCATCATCTGTTACCATGGAAATCAATGGCCTATGACCGTCTACTCGTACTGTTGTATTTGGGGATGTTTGTTATTTTTATTTATTTATTTTTCTCTACTTTTTGGCACTTAGAATTTGTTTCAACACTGATGGAATATAATGCAAACCAAAAAGGTAGAATTTAATGTTAAAAGTGAAGAAATGTCTTTGTAAAGTTAATTAAAGTTAATGTATTTAGTATGTATTTAGTAACCTTACCCTACTATTTCATGTGACTGAATGTACCGTAATTTGTTCAGGACACGTTTTGGGGAAAATACTGTAGATGACCACATATAGTGCAATCTGCATACAGTAACTATATGTATTGTAATCCAGATAAATAAAATAGACTTCAGTCAATTGAGTGTAATGTAATGGTATGTCATTGTAATTGGATGTACAGTAGCTGACGTCATTGAATGTAATGTGCAGGACACGGTTGGAGAGCCTCTGTACAAGCTGTTTAAGGCAATCAAGCACCAGGTGGAGAAGGGGCCAGTGGACGCCAAGATGAAGAAGGCCAAATACACACTCAACGACACGGGCCTGCTGGGGGACGACGTGGAGTACTGCGTCCTGGTGAGTGTGTGTGTGTTTGTGTCTGTGTGTGTGTGTGTGTGTGTCTGTGTGTTGCTGAGATATACACCCTCAACGGCGACGACGTGGAGTACTGCGTCTTGGTGAGCGGTCATGGAACGCTTGTGTGTGTGTGTGTGTGTGTGTGTGTGTGTGTGTGTGTGTTGCTGAGACATTCAGTGCAGTGCAGTGTTCCATCAAGCATTGCTTCAGTTGTGTTGAGCTGGAAGAGAGTGTGTTCACTACACTGAGGAGGAGTTGTGTTCACTCAGCACGAGAGTACACACACACACACACACACACACACACACACACACACACACACACACACACACACATTAAAACTCATCCATTTTCTCCTTTTCTGTTATTTACTTTCAAACACACCCTAGAGCCATGCGATGTACCTACCTTCACACTTGCTCTCACTAGCTCACACACATCCACACACACACAAACACACACACTCATGTACACACATACACACACTCATGCTCAGATTCACATGGTGTGCATACACCCACACTCTCTTACACATACTCACTCACACACACACATAACCACACAGACACACACACACACACATTTATCACTTGAAAAACATATTGAGTTTCATGATTGATATTGAACTCTAATTTTTAAGTAAAGTCAAGCCATTTACTTGTCAGATACATTTATACATACATTTTATTACTAACTTGGCATCTAAGAACAACTGGCATCTAAGTCATCTGATGGTCATCAACCCTAACACACACACATTAAAACTCAACCATTTTCTCCTTTTCTGTTACTTACTTTCAAACACACCCTTGATTCACACGATGTACCTACCCTCACTTCCTCTCACTAGCTCACACACACACACACATACACTCACACACACACTCACGCACAGATCCACATGGTGTGCATGCACCCACACTCTCTTACTCACACTCTTTCACACACACACACACACACACACACACACACACACACAAACACACACACCACACACACACACAAACACACACACTCAGGCACAGATCCACATGGTGTACGTACTGTACACCCACACTCTCTTACTCAAACTCTCTCTCTCACACACACACACGGACATACACGGACACACACACACACACTATAGGTCCATTATACCTGCCCTTTCAGCACTATCTCCCTCAATTCTGTGCGGTAATAGCTCCAAGCACAGTGAGGTCAGGGCGCCGAGGGCACAGACCCGCAATGGCTGCCAGTGAGTCTGGTTTCCTCTAATCAGACTATTAATGCGGCGACTGGAGAGCCAGAACAGCCAGAGCTCCTCTAAACAGGACCGTCTTAGCAAGAAGCAGACGCGCTGATAACGTGTCCACGGAATGAAAGATAGCACAGGCCCACTAAATAACAATAACAATAATAACAACGCCCTGGAAATGGCCGCTATTCCAGGCACTGAAGCTCAGTATCGGTCTTTTCCGCACAGTAGCCCTGAGTACTTTTTTTTTTTTTTTTTTTTTTCTGGCGGAGAAGAATATCAATATCGCCGCCGTGGCGGTAGCGAGGGAGGTTAAAGCGGGAGAGAGGTGGGATTTATGTGGCTTTGGACGCCAGTAGGCACAGTCTGGTTTTGTGTCTCCCAGATAAGGGTGTGGGGGTTTACGGTCGGTTCTCCTGATCTATGGGCCTGTCTGCGGGCTTCCGGGAGGCGCGAGGGGGAGAATCTCACACTAAAGTAGGAATTCACAACAAAACGGGTTGGTAAACTGTAAACGCTTTTGTCTTTGGACATTTTGAAGTTTGAACAATTGGAACGGCTTTCAATCAGTACTTGTAAATATTATGTGCTGTCATTGTAAAACTCATCAGTGTGTGTGTGTTTCTCTTCTTATCTTCTGTTTTGTGTGTGTGTGTGATGGAAAAATATCTGCCAGTGTAGGTCAAATAAAGGATAATGTTCAATTGCTCTTGGGTGCTCCTTGTTGGTGCCCCCCGCCCAATCCCAATCCTCCCCCACCTTTCTTATGCAGCCCTTGCCACTTAATCTACTAAACCCTTCTACTGCACTTTTACCCCCATAAATGCACAAATAGGCTGACACCAGACATAATTTCACTGCATTTCTTACTTCCAGTAACTATATGCATGTGACAATAAACTTCCTTGTATCCTTGTATCCTTGTAATTGTATATCACAGTTGGGTTACTAAATTATGAGTGAGTCATTTATGTAGCATGCACTACGCTAAGATTTTTCCATACAGATTGAGTGTGATGTTATTGAAGGTCAAAGTTCAGAGGTCATAGAGGTTACAGCGGCCCTGATGTGTAACTGCTGTCCATATCGTCTCTTTGGTCAGACCCTGCAGGTTCTGGTGCACGGGGAGGGCCCAGACGTGACCCCAGTGAAGGTCCTGAATTGCGACACGATCTCGCAGGTGAAGGAGAAGATTATCGAACAGGTGTACCGCAACCTGCCCTACTCTCAGAGGCCCAAGGTGGAGAGTGTCGCTCTAGGTAAGACATGAGACATCTCCTTACCAAGATTCACTTATCACTCAAACTTCAAAACATCTACATAGCCATACCTTAATATGCAATACCAAAATATGTATATATTTTAACATTTATACAGTATGAGGATATTTACCATATGTTAATGCAGTTTCTGAATATATTAATATACATACATTTATTCTGTATCATGATATTTGTATATCCATGCATTTATACAACACAGATCTGTATACTTATATTTCTAAACATTGACATCCTATTAACAAACATTCATATATTGTCTATTTTGAACACTCCACCTACTTCACTATGTGGTGTACCCAGGAAAGGCATTATCTACAGTGTGTACATTGCCATCATTATGCTATATGTATATGTAGTGTTTTATGCTGCATCAATTTGTTTTCATGCAAATCTGCACACTTAGTCTAAACTGTACTAAATGATTCAGCAGATGTTTTTTTATCCTTTTTTCTTGTCCAAAGTACACCCAAATACAGCAGGCATGTACAGTATGTGCCTAAGGTTTTTCAGAACAATTAAATCGCCCCCAGAACTTCTTGCACTTGCCATCTGGGTTCACTAATTAGCACACATCCACACCCACAGCCAGGAAGTGTTGGCTAATGAACCTATTTAAATTTCACCACCAAAACTTTTCTGACGTGAACTTTGCCGCTGCGTTATTCTGACTCCTGGTCCGGTTAATGCCCACTTGTCTTCTCAACTTCTTGTCTGCTGCCTAGATCTTGTTCTGCATTGACACATAGAACACAATTTAGGAAAGTGGGGGAATTAAATGAAACTCACAATGTCCAAACCCAGAGAGAGAGAGACAGAGAGAGACAGAGAGAGACAGAGAGAGACAGAGAGAGACAGAGAGAGAGAGAGAGAGAGAGAGAGTAGAGCGGAGCACCAGGCTCATTGTGATTCCGAGAAGGAACAGGACCCTTGAGCAGGGAACCGAAGGGTTCTTTAATTCAGTCCCGTAGTCTTGCGGTTCTGCTGGATGACTGCAGAATCACTGATATGACTACGCCTCTGAATGACACACACACATACACACACACACACGCGCACACACATACAAATTCTATCCTTGTCACTTGCACACACACTGTCACAATCACAACCACACCCGGACCCACGCACATACATGTACACACACGCACGCACCCATGCATATTTTCTTTCTCCACATACACACACATTAATACACACAGACACACACACAAGAGACTCTTCTTCTCAGTCATGTGAGGTTAGGCGGGAATGGGTGGAATTACATTTCTTTGGGGGTGTTCCGCCAGAGTTATGGGAGCCTGTGCAATTCCCACAGGGAGCACACAATTTATCACACACCCTTTCACAGTCACACACACACACACACACACATACATACATACATACATACAAATATTCTCTCTCTCTCTCTGTCTCTCTCTCTCTCCCCCACTCACTCACTTTCTCACTCACACACATGCACACACAGATTGCAGACAAGCAGACACACACACACACACACACACACACACACACACACACACACACACACACACACAGTGAGAGATACTGCATTTTATATTTCATAGGTACAACTTGAGTCATTTCAGAGTCAGAAGTGTTTGAAAGGAATCCTCTTATCTAGCTCTGGAGTAGACGGCAAAAAGTTAGCATGTTCTTTCAACTGCATTTTCTTTTAACACAAACCCTGCACTTCCGACCCCTACCACAGAGTGGCGCCCAGGCTCCACGGGGCAGATCCTCTCTGACCTGGACCTGACCTCCCAGAAAGAAGGCCGCTGGAAGAGGCTCAACACGCTGGCCCATTACAATGTGAGTCTGTCTCCTCTGCTTCTCTCCAACGCACAGCTTGAGCTTAGTGTAGCCTGCAGGCAAATGCTGCTTTACTGCCGTGTTGTAGAGCTTTTTTTGTCATCTTTGAGAAGCAGTAATTCACCTGATAAAGCAAGGTGCTAGCAATGCTAAGCTCAAGGGTTTGATGCCCAACCTCTGGTTTTTTTTTTTGTATTGTGTGTAAAGGCGGTCACACTATTGTTGCCATCCAATTGCACTGCAGCTTGAGTGTTTTCCCTCACTGTGAGTCAGTTTGGATTAAAAGCATTGGCCAAATAAATACATATAAAATAAAATAATTGAGCACATATGCTCTCTAAAAGACAGACTCAAGACAGTGCAGCAGGTTAACAGCATGGGTATCTGCACAGTCTTGTGTAATGACTCCTTGTAGAACTTTTCTAAATTGTAAAGTCTTTGTTAACTGGCAGGCCTTGGGGCCATCGGCACCAATGGCCATTTTCTTTCTCCACATACACACACATTTATACACACAGACACACACACGAGAGACTCTTCTTCTCAGTCATGTGAGGTTAGGCGGGAATGGGTGGAATTACATTTTCTCTGGGGTATTTCGCCAGACTTTTCTAAAGTGTGAAGTCTTTCTGAAAGTGTGGTCTGTTAACTGGCAGACCTCGGGGCCATCAGCACCAAGCCTGTATGTTTATCTTTTGTGTAAAAGGCTGAAGGATAAAAGCCTTTTGAAGATGAATGGAAGTAAATGTGCAATTAGGATGCATTGAGTGCTGTTTTGCAGGTTCCTCTGTGCCATTGGGCAGCGAGCTGGCTATATGTCGCTAGCACAGTTTAGCTGAATAGGGAATGAAATGGCTCTGATGTGTGTAGTTATGAACTGAAGTTCTGATTGGAGGCAGTTGTGCAAAATGACCTGTTGATTTTAAATCTCTCTCTCTCTCTCGCTCTTTCTCTCTCTCTCTATCTCTCTCTTTGTATCTGTGTGCGTGTCTGTCCTTGCGTGTGTGTCTGTCCTTGTGTGTGTGTGTGTGTGTGTGTGTTTCTGTGTGTGTGTGTGTGTTTAGGTGCGAGACAACGCCACACTGGTGTTGTCCAGAGTCCTTCACACTCAACAGTCCTTTGATCAGCATCAGGATAACCATGAAGAGCGTGAGTCCCTCATCAGCCTCTATTAGCATTGCAATCACACTCAAATTAGGCCACATTCATTCATATTTAATATCAGTACCAATCATTGTACTTACATCTACATTCAAAGTTCTTTCTTTTTTATTTACTGAGCTA
>NC_063205.1:26370637-26488137 GCF_017589495.1 Alosa alosa | reverse complement strand
TCCCATTTGAGGGAGTTAGCTACTTTTGACCTAAGTGGAATTAATTATTTAAATGCCAAGGTTGTTGCTGGCTGGCAAGATGTGCACAGGGTTGACTGAATGTTTCTTTTAGACTGTCTGTCAATGACTTAAAAAAGACATCAAACTACTCCCAACTCTGCTAGCCAAGATGGGATCAATGCTAGTCAACAAACAGAGAAACATAAATCACAGACCAAACTAAAAACAGTAGACAAAGCCAGAGACAGGTAAGACAAAGCCAGAGACTGGGGCTGACAATAGATATCAGTTGAGAACAGCATGGGGCCATGGAGACCACACTAACCGTCTGGTCAAGGAAAGTGAAGCCAATGGCGTCATCTGGTGGTAGTACCGGGAAAGCACCAGAACCTCCCAATAGCAAGAGGACCCAAAAAAAGCCTTGTGGGATACCACCATTGTGTGGGCACCTTTTTATGTATCAGTTTATTTATTTAGATCACAGGATGGAGTAGATGGTTTACAAATTGCCCTGAGGTATTGTCTGTAAACAATATGTACACTGGTGTATAAAAACCATCATTCTGATTACCTATGTTGTCTGTCCGTCATCTCCTCAGGAATCACCAAGCAACAAATTACTCTATGCAAAGGAGATCTCCACATACAAGAAAATGGTGGACGAGTGAGTGATGTTTCAGTTCTTTTTAGGTCTTTTTCCAGAGTTCCTGTACTGCAACAAAATCAGTTGCAATCACTTTAAGTTGCTGAACCTGACATCTGAGTGTGTCCTTGAGTGACCCTTGGTGATATTTTTGTGTTCTTCTAGTTATTACAAGGGCATCAGACAGATGGTACAAGTGAGTGACCAGGACATGAACACCCATCTTGCTGAAATATCACGGGTGAGTGTGTGTGTCAGTCTGTCTGTGTGTGTGTGTGTGTGTGTGTGTGTGTGTGTGTGTGTGTGTGTGTGTCATATTGCTATGCAAGTTTTTTTTCTGTTGTTCCCTTTAATTGTTCCCTGTGTGTGAGAGACAGTGTAAACAGAGTAGGACATTAGGACAACAGATTAATTTGAATGATGGGCAATGTGCAAAGTCTATGTGCAATTAGCTTTAGCTAATCTAATAACTGCAAACATTAATGAGGCAGGCCAATGCTGCCCCATGCTACATGATACTCGTTGTTCATGCACAGGAACTTTGCATGTGTATATATTCTGCACTTAGTCTGCCATTTCAGTTAGGGCGTACGGTTAACAGATGTTCAATTTTCTTCCTGTGTAGAGCGAGATAAATGATTAGTATTGTATGTAAATATATTTTTTACCCTTAAAGAGTGTGTGTGTTTATGTGTATGTGTGTGTGTGTGTGTGTGTGTGTGTGTGTGTGTGTGTGTGTGTGTGTCTGTCTGTCTGTCTGTCTCTGTGTTTATGTTTGTGCACCTCATTGTCCTAAACTGCGTTATTTTCTCTCTGTGTTTGCCAGTCTCACACAGACAAACTCAACACCCAGGTGGCTCTGCACCAGCTTTACCAGTATGCCAGCAAATACTATGATGGGGTAGGTCTACTCTCTTCTCTTCCCTTCTCTCTCTCTCTCTCTCTCTCTCTCTCTCCTCCCTCTCCCCCTTCATATTCTTTCTTTTCCTATGTCAGCAAATGATGGAGTCGGTCTCTCCTCCTCCTTACTCTCTCTTGCTCTCCCTCTCTCTCCTCTCTTTCTTTCCCTTATCTACTCCTCTTCGTCTCTCCCTCTTTCCATCAGATAATTTCCATCAGATCATTTCCATCAGATCATTGATTTTGAAGGTTGTTTCGTAGTATACAGTATGCCCCTAGGGTGTTTATTTTTGACTGGTGTAGTAGGGTCAAGGGTCAAGTACTGATTTTTTAAAGCTTAACCTTTCTTCTCTTTTCTCTCATTCCTCACTGCTTCTCTCTCTCTCTCTCTATCCTTCCTTCTCTCCCTCTCTTTATCTTCTCTCCATCTCTTTCTCACTCCTCTGCTCCTCCAGATCATTGCATCTCTGGACGAGGACCCGGCAGCGCAGAGCAAGCAGCTGACCCTGCGTCTGCAGCAGATTGCCGCTGCTCTGGAGAACAAGGTCACTGACCTTTAATGACCCGCACCCAGGTCAGCGCTGGGGTCGTAACCAGGGACAACAGAGA
The DNA here is from genome assembly GCF_017589495.1 of Alosa alosa. NCBI lineage: Eukaryota > Metazoa > Chordata > Actinopteri > Clupeiformes > Clupeidae > Alosa > Alosa alosa. The sequence goes on along the minus strand of NC_063205.1, from coordinate 26,485,985 downwards.
GAGAAAGAGAGAGAGTAAGAAAGATGGAAGGAAAGAGAGAAAGAGGTAAAAAAAGATAAGAAAAGTGAGTGAAAGAGAGAGAGACGAGAGGGGGCAATGTGCTTCCCTCCCTCTGCCTGAAGACATAGAGACTTCTGTGGGCTTTGTGGGCAGAGAGACCTCCATTGGATAAACAGCTTGGCATGGACGCTGTACACTTACAAAGAATGGACACAAGAGAGGCACGAAGGCCTCTTTCTCTCTCTCTGACCCTGGGTTGCCGCCATGGACCCTCCCCTTCCACACACACCCCTGGACTCTTACAAGAGTGGGTAGGTGGGGTTGGGGTCCCACACACACACACCCACAAGAAGGTACAAGAATAAGATATCCCCCCAGCCCCCTTTCTTCTCCCTGGAAAAGAGGAATATGCTTATGTGACGGTACACGACAAAGAAATGAAAACGACCTTCATTTTGTTCTGATTTTACGTTCAAATCTCCACAGCAGTTAACAGATGTTCAATTTTCTTCCTGTGTAGAGCGAGATAAATGATTAGTATTTTATGTAAATATATTTTTTACGCTTAAAGGGTGTGTGTGTGTGTGTGTGTGTATGTGTGTGTGGGGGTATGTGTGTGTGTTTGTGTGTGTGTGTGTGTGTGAGTAGCATACGTACATATATATATATATATATATATAAATGGTTTGATTGGTGATTTTTATTTTTTATAGTCGCTAGCCCGTCTGGGCTCGTTGACCTTTTTAAAAGCACATGTTGTCGGTGTGGGACCGTACTCTGCCAAAAATGTCCCTGCTGGAGCATAGGTGACCTAGCCAGCCGCAGCCAGCCTGTCCAAATCATTTATAAATCATCAATGGGTGTCCCCCCAACCCCCAACCCCCAACCCCCAACCCCCCCAAACCCCCAACCCACCACCGGAGGTGCTCGATGGGTGTACCCCTCCACACCCCACCCACACCCCTGGGGGTGTGACTCTCCCCAACCCCAACCTTGGTCCCGTAACATCGACCTGATGGTGTTTCCGTTTTTGTATAAAAAATGATGTTGAAAATAAAATGCCTTTTGGTGTGCCAAGTAGCCAATGATATCCCCAATGCTTTTTTTTTCTCTCTCTCTTTTTGTTTTGAAAAATACCTGATCTTTTTTTTGTTGTCAGTTTTTATTATTTTTTTTAAATCAAATATTGGAGCTATAAAGCAGTGATTGTTGTCTTAATATAAATGTCTATCATGGATGGAGAATCACTATAGCTGAAGTGCAGACCTGAGCTTCCACTCATCTGGGTCTTCATAGTTGATGTTAAAAGACCTTAAAACCGCTAAAGGCCACAGATGTGTGTGCATGTGTGTGTGCGTGTGTGTGTATCTGTGTGTTCGCCTCTCTTTGTCATAAAGTGGCGAATACCCTCCAGCTGAGTGCAAAATCGCGTGATTGGGCGAAGGTTTCTATGGTGGCGCATGACGGTGACATCACCTGATTAAGATTCCGTCCGAGGAACGGATATTTTTGTCTAAAAAGTGCCGACATTACAGCAAGCGTATTGCATTTTTATATACATGCGTATATGCATACTGTCTTTTTGTTCTTTAACCACTCACTGCGAGACGTGATCTGCCTTATTTCCTCAACAAACAGCAAATATGGGCTTGTTTACAGTTGTGTTTTGGAAAATCACTAATGACACATATAATACGACGATATCCTTTTTGAATATTGACTTGAGACCACTTGATTGTGTCAAATAAAATAAAAAAGATGCTACAAACATGTTTCTGTTGTATTGATGAGCTCACTTAGTAGCTGACATGGTTGTAAGACGGCACAAAGCTGTTGAGAAGGAGCAAAATGGAAAAATAAGTGGCAAGTGATTGGGGAGGAACAATGTACACTGCAAAAAAATAAATCTAACCAAGTTTTATTAATCTTATAATAATATATATTAATATTAATATCAAAACATCTATTTGGTATTGTTTTAACCATGAAGAGACTTACCTAGCGCTCTCAAGATAATTTTGATTTATTTTAAGTCTTATCAAGAAAAAAAAAATGCTTGTTTTTAGGACAAATTTGCTTAACACACTGGCAGACAAATCAGCTTGTTTTCAGGATGAGATGTCTTAAAATAACTCAAACTCTTCTTAAATAAAGTCAAATAATTTTACATGAAAGCACTAAGTAAGTCTCTTTATACTGAAAACAATACCAACTAGATGTTTTGATCTTGATTAATGACGCTTGTTTAGATTTTTATTAAATAGTTTATGCAGTGTATTGTTTTAGTCGAATGGACTGCACACAAACACACACACACACACACACACACAGGGCCCCTCTACATCTCCCTCAGTGAGTGTCCATGCGATTTCCTTATATATATCCAAGATTTCACAATTTCACATACCCTTCCATAAGCTTCCACTCATGCACTATAGCAGTAGAGTTGAGGATTGTGTGTTGAGTACTGCCTTTTGCCATTCTACAGGAGAGGTATGCTCTAGGTGACACATTTGTGAAAGGACGACAAGATCATTAGAGTAGCCTAATTGAAGAATTGGTTTTATAGCTTAACATAAAATAACTGTGAAAATGTAAGCATAACATTAAAAAGGTAGACACATCAAATTACTATAGGCCAGCGGTTCCCAAACTTTCTTTCCCGCGGACCACCTGCTACATCCTGACTCGGCTCACGTACCCCCACCATCCGAAAAGTAGCACATTCTATTGACGCATTCCAGGCATCATGTTTAATTATCCACGCTATATGATAACAAATAGCAAAATCAAAATGTGCAACTTGTCTAAAAAAAATCAGTGTGGAGAACAACATTAGACTGGTTAGATAGCACCTCACTGCAAACCACGCACTGTGGCTTTGGGCAGTCTGTCTCCCAATCCACGTGAAGCCGAGGCCTTATATGCCTCATCATAGTGAAGCCGAGGCCTTATATGCCTCATCATAGTGAAGCCGAGGCCTTATATGCCTCATCATAGACTACTTTCGTTTTCTTCCCGCAGTCTTCTGTCTCGTCCTTTTTTTTTATTCACCTGTGCTTCACCTCCACCTTCATCACTCTGCCCCCCATCCCATCGTTACCTGTCTCCTGCTCTGTTTCTCTCACTTCTCCTCTTCGATTGCTTTGAGGCAAGCGCGTGCCTTGATGTTACCCATACCCATAGGTGAAGTTATATGGGCGGGTTCATACGAGTGAGCCTCTGGCCTCTGGCACCATGCTGTCAGCGTCTGGGCCTATCAGACCCTGGCACACACACACACACACACACACGGACGGACAAGACCCTGGCACACACACATGGGCAGCGTGACAGCCTATCAGACGTTGGCACATGCACTGGGATTAACAGACACAGCTGGAAGATGCCTTTGATCATTAATCACGCGCAGATGGTGGCAGTCTGCCCATCCGTCTGTCTGTTCAGCATACACACACACACACACACACACACACACACACACACACACACGCTCTCTCTTTCTTTCCCTCTCTCTCACACACACATACAGGTGTGTGTATATGTCTGTCGGTCTTTCTCTTTCTGACACACACACATACACACTCTTTATCTTTCACTCGCTCTCCTTTTCTCTCTCTCTCTCTCTCTCTCTATTTAATCACTCTCTTCTTCTTCTCTACTCGTCCCCATCTCCCCCTTTTCTTTTTTTACTACCCTCCTCTTTCTTAGTTGATCTGTCCATCATTACAGATTCACCCCTTTGTCATTCTCTACACGTCGTCTTAATGAATATAAACTGAATAAGAAATGGTAAAAATAGATGTGAGTGAATTATGGGATTGTGATGAACGGTTTGGTGACCTGAAGGGGTGCCTTCTGTTTTTTACTTTTTTTTTGTACAGTGATAATATTCATGAATGTGCCAATTAAATTATCCCAGAAATGTGCTCTTCATGTCTTGAGCTCAAAATGACTGGTCTGTGTGTGTGAGTGTGTGGCGGTCTGTCTGCCTGTCTTATGATAGTATGTGTCTAAAGCTGTTGCTTTTACAATAAAACCCTACAGTTTCTGACTCCTTTCTTGGTCAACCGCCAGCTAAATAACTGTACTCATGTGTTTTTGAATATCTGACCATATCCCTGTCTGCAGTATACTATGCCATAAGGATAGTTGATATTTTAAATCTGGCTCCTGTTGCCTTATCTGCTTCATGTGATAGAGATCAAAAGATGTGCTTCAGCCAAGCAGCTGAGACATCCCTCTTAATCAAGAGCCAACAAGAGCCGGCAGTGAAGAGTGACAGGAACCAAGTGGGGGAGAGACAGATGTGGTGGGATCAGGGAATGACCTAGCCTAGAAATCTAGACGCGCCCCTAGCAGCAGCAAATTACGTCCTATTGCGCGTCCTATTGCGTGCAGAGGGAATTTGAAAGACAACTGATTATCCCGCCCCTCGGACTGAGCACCCTGAACGGTGAGTGCCCAGACCCTACATTTTAATGTGGGTCTGGCTCGCCAGGCTAGGAATGACCATGGGTCAGAATCAAACCAGCATGCCCGGCTCGGACCAGCAAAACAAAACACACACGCGGGGTGAGAAAGAAAGGCAACACTCAGGTTGCATAAAAATAAACGAACAGTTGGAACTTGAATGTGCTGATCCAATCCAGACGCAAGATGGAGCAGATGATGTGTTGTGAATGTGTGATGTCTTTCATGAGCAGTGGGACCTGTGGGTGGGGTGTGCTTTTGCATGAATTGCTTGTGTGCAGTCAAAACGATTAAAGTCCATAGTTGTCCTAGCAACACCACCTCCACGATAGACTATGCGCAAAATAAGGGTTTGTTTCAGAGCCCTGTATATTTGTGTGTGTGTGTCTGTGTCTGTGAGAGAGAGAGAGAGAAAAAAAGAAGTGTATGTAAAGAGGGGTGGGCAGTAGGCGAAGTTGAATTCGGAGACTCCCCACCCAATCAGAAGTAAGAAGCAGCACTGGTATTTCCTGTGGTATTTTTTTATTGGCTGACCAAAAAAAAAAGGAAAGTTTTTTCTTTACTTTTGATTGGGTGGGCAAGAAGACACATGTTTGAGGCGGGCTGATCCCACCTCTGCCCATAGCTACTGCCTGCCTAGGATTCATGCCATGCCATGCCTGGGAAACGCAGTTCTATAACAAGTGCATATAAATAGACAGCTAATAGACAATAGAATAGAAAATAGACAATAAATAAACTACACCAGCCAAGTGAATAGATGCTATGATAGGAGGCTACACTATGGAGCAAGCCAGTTGCAACAGCAGCCAAACAGGAAATGACGTGGCACACTTACTCGTAAAAGTTATCCAATACCTACGTAATGATATAAGTAGCCTTAATGTTAAGCCAGGGCCACAGAATTATGACAGTGTAGAGGCAGGCAAAAGTCCAGAAGTAAAGAGAACACAAATAAACAAATAAAGTCCACTTTTAGAGGAGCCAGAATGAGAGAGTATGATGAGATGACGTCCTTTTTGGGCACGTGGGGCCCCTTTCAGCAGCAGATCTTTTTCTTCCTCTCCATCAGCATCTTGCCCAACGGACTGGTCGGACTTTACATCGTGTTTGTGGCCGACACGCCACCCCACGAGTGCTCGATCCCGCGGGAGAGCAACGTCAGCGAGGGCTGGAGGAACGTGAGCATTCCTCTGGTGGTGGTGCAGGACAGGGGGCTGCAGAGGAGCTCCTGCACCAGGTACCGGCTGGAGCTGCTGAGGAATTTCTCGCTGCTGGACTACGTCCCTGACGTGGACGTCAACGTCAGTCAGATTCCGCAGGAGAGCTGCCTGGATGGCTGGGAGTACAGTAAAGACATCTACCAGTCCACCATCATCACTGAGGTGAGCACACATTACAAATACACACACACGCGCACACGCACACACACACACATTCATACACACACACACTTCATCTTCTTACTGAGTGCTAAAAGAATGAACTACTATATAGCCTGCTACATGTACTTCCATGGTCAGTCCTAATGTAATAAAGGTCCTTTCAACCAGGCATCATTCATTCATTCAAATTCATGTAGTGTTAAATGTTACAGTCTTTAACTCTGACTCAAAGAATGTTTCATTATAAATGTGTAAACTATACACCAGGGGTGTATTGGTAAAATAAGAGGTGGTTAAACTATGAATTATGTGATCACGTGGACTGAGCCATGGGGTATTGGATTTTTTAAAAGGCATTCGGAACATGTTTGATGATGGTGGAGGTTATGGTCTAATGTTTATAACAATACCAGTGGTATTAAATGGTTCCTAGAATGTTTGTTAGTGTACGTAATTTGTGAATGTGAATAATACAGTGTGGTTTTTGGCATGTTATGTTCCATTGTGCTCCAAATTACACTCAAATTTAACAAATTTGCCCTCTCTATATATACAGTATATGATATGACATGCCATGACTTCTGTTGATTTTGACATATGAGATGAACTCTGATCTATACCACTGAACTCTGATATTTATAGAATGGTATAGGGTTGGCCCCATCACGAGCAGCTCATAGGCATCACAATGTGAAACCCATCTGAGCAACAACAGCAGGGGGGCATTTCAGCTGGTGTGCTGGGTGCCCGCTGTTGGCATGGGTAGATCAATCAATTGGGGCCACAGTGGGCACACACATGCACAGATAAAAATACAGAATGACACACACACACACACGGACACGCGCACACGCTCACACACTTTGGTGGTTTGGTGAAATTTGTGGGACAGGTGTGCGGGTCTGTCCCCTCCTCCTCATGGCTCTTGTCTGAGTTGCAGTGGGACCTGGTGTGTGAGAACGAATACAAAGGACCCCTGGCCTCGTCCATCTACTTCCTGGGTGTGTTGGCCGGCACGTTCGTCTCTGGACAGTTCTCCGACAGGTCTCTGCCACACACCACATTACAACACCAGCCTGGCTGCACACACACATACAGTACACACACACGCACACATGACAACATTATTGCAATTGTATTGATATTACCTGATGTAGTGAAGGGAGAGAGCAGTGTCACCACCTGGTCTTGAACCCGGGTCTCCGGGGCACTAAATCTGCAGCCAGGCCCGTTGGTACAGCAGTCAAAGCGAATACACAACTGTAGTGACGGCACTCCATCACACCTGGTATTACTACAATAAAAAACATGACTTATGAATAGTCTTAAAAATGGAGATATCTCATTTTGGAACCGGCAGTACAAAAAAAAGAACCAGACACTCCATCTCAGGGGCTGGGTAGCCTTGGAGATGCTTTCTGTACCGGAGTATTTAATATCTCATATCCCTTATGTTGTAGGCTAAACGTGATTGTGTGTGTGTGTGTGTGTGTGTGTGTGTGTGTGTGTGTGTGTGAGTGTGTGTGTGTGTGTGTGTGTGTGTGTGTGTGTGTGTGTGTGTGTGTGTGTGTGTGTGTGTGTGAGTATGCATTAATGTGTTGTATGTGTGTGTTCTAAAGGTATGGAAGGCGGCCTGTGCTTTTTGCCACTATGGCCATGCAGACTTTGACCATATTCATCCAGATCTTCTCCCCCAGCTGGGAGGCCTTCAGCGTCATCTTCTTCTTCGTTGGCTTCAGCGGTTTCTCCAACTATGTCATCGGCTATGTGCTCGGTATGCTTTTAAAGTGCATTTTTAGGCTTTTCTGTCTTTATTATGATGGGACAGTACACTCTTAAAATGAATGTGTTGAAAACAACACAACTTGCGTTGTTTTTAACACATCTCATGTGTCTAGATAGATAGATAGATAGATAGATAGATAGATAGATACTGTATTGATCCCCAAGGGGAAATTCAAGTCTAGATAGGGACAAAACACTTTGTGTTGTTTCCTTTTTTATTTGTTACACAATATGTGTTGAAAATAACACAACTTGCATTGAAAACAACACACAGAGTGCATTGTTAGGCTTTTTTGTCTTTATTATGATAGAACAGTATAGGGACTGACAGGAACTGCAAATGGGAGAGAGAGAGAGATGGGGTGGGATCGGGTAATGAAACAGGTCAGACTCAAACCCGGTTTCCGGTAGGGCACTTGGACCCAAAGGTTGTACGGGCGCTATAGCCAGTTGTGCCACAACACCCCCCACTTCAAGTTTCTTTTTGTAAAACCTTGTTAACGTGTCCATATGGTGTTTTTAGTGTCTGAGGTTCCACATACTTACAATGTTTCACACCAATCTGATGATGTCTGTCATTGTGCTCATTCCTGTCTGACAGGCTCGGAGATCCTGAGTCCAGCCACCCGCGTGGTGTTCTGCTCCCTCGGGGTGTTCATGGCGTCCGGGTTGGGGCAGATGCTCTTGCCCCTGTTTGCTTACTTCCTGCGGGACTGGAGGCTCCTGATCATCCCCATGGCCGCTTCAGGGATCCTCTACATCCCCCTGTGGTGGTGAGGCAAACTTACACCTGTCCACACACACACACACACACATAAACAAAATAAATACATTTAACAACAGACAAATACATATAGGCAAAAACAAAACAAAACAAAAAAGGGGAGAGGGTTATTTGAAACAGGTGCAGTGATATTAAAGGCACTCTAAGCGATGCTGAGTAACGTCCCAGGCAGCTGGCAGATGGTGAAGTGATGTTTGCTGTAAGTGACAAAAAATGTTTTAGCCTAAAAAACATATGACATCGCTTAGAACACCTTTAAAGGCACAATCACTGATTTCGCAGGAAGTCGCTTTTGTTTGTGTTTGTTTGTGTTTGTTTGTGAGACGCTTTTGTGCAAAAAAAAAAAAAAATATTATATCTTAACGAAACACACCAGAGAGGTACTGTAGCTCACTGCTACCTTCAGTATTCCCAGTGAAATTCCATGCAGGGTTTCGTTTTTTGTGTGGGGGCAAACTGTTTCCAATTTTTGTATCGTTATATTTTCCTCTATATTTTACATTATACACATTTATATATGTGAGTGCTGTGTTTGTATGGCTGCTGGAACACTGGAATTTTCCTTTGGGAATGAATAAAATCTGTCTATCTATCTATCTATCTATCTATCTATCTATCTATCTATCTATCTAAATTCAAATTCAAATTCAAAGGTGCTTTATTGGCATGACAAAAAAGGGTATTTCCATTACCAAAGCAGTCATACAAAACAATGTATAGCCATTTATGTGTAACATACATAGATCTACACTTTAATGAAATAATCTGTCTCTGTCTATCTATCTATCTATCTATCTATCTATCTATCTATCTATCTATCTATCTATCTATCTATCGCCCTTTGGTGGTGAGAGTCCATGCTGGTTCCTGAATGTGTTTGTGATTCCACAAACCATATAATGATCCCTCACCTGTGCACTAAAGCAGCAGTGTTGAGAGTTGTGACTAAAGCCCTTTTCACATATGAAAGAGACTAGTGATGAGAAACCATGGAATGTTAATGTAATTCAGCGATTACATCAGTTGCGGTTTCGATCATTTGCGATCAGAGCATCCAAGCTCCAGAAAAGCCTCCCTTACAATATTAAATCTGCTAGATCAGTGGCAGCTTCTCAATCTAGCCTAACATTTTTATAAAATTGCCTTTCATGAGTGATTCCACCTATGTGTCTGCTTATTATGTATTTTTGTATTTTTATGTAGTTTTGGATATTTTCCTTGTTTCATCTCCATTTTGTTCTCATACTGAGTCTTCTAATCTTTGGAAGTTTACCTTTTTATTTGTTATTATTTTTATTATTATTTATATTATAATATTATAATTGTTGTTTTTCTGTAAAGCACTGTGCTCAGTGCTAGAAAAGTATTATTATTATCACTATTATAATAAGTAAAATAACCACTGGTGACGTGAAATGTCAAAATAATTTAAACTTTTGATGTGACATGTGACGGGCTTAACAGTGTGATGTTGGCCTCTTCTCTCCTCTCCCACCCCACCAGGCTGATTCCTGAGTCGCCCCGCTGGCTTCTGTCCCAGGGGAGAGTGGAGGAGGCTGAGGCCATACTGAGGGACGCAGCCAGGATGAACAAGGTCCCCATGCCTGAAGTCATCTTCACGCCTGATGAGGTAAACCTGCACTGGATTGGTCCGCACCGCACCTCTCCACTGCCCCAGGAGGCAGAATGGACCATTAGGTTTAATCGCCTTGTGTTTAAAGTTACACAATGCAGTTCTTTTACCTTTAAATAACGGTTTTAAACTCATTTTGAGGCCACACTGACATACAATAAAGAGAATGGAGTCTGGAACGCCTGGTTAAGCGCTATGTTGTGTAATGTTGTTGTCTTGATTTTTGAAGAATTGTGACTGAATGGATACTCATGGGTACACGGAGTGAAAACTGGCATCATATTACTTGTACGCACTGACACTAATCAATGTGTCTGCTTGTCCTCTAGATCGCAGAAGCACAGGCAAAGAAGCAGAAGAAGTACAACATGCTGGACATTCTAAGGGACTGCAATGCTGTGGTCCTCATTATCCTCTGCTCCATCCTCTGGTACAGCATTATCTTGCCATGCACATGGAGGCCTGATTCATAGTTAACACAAGCTAGGTGAATGCCGTTGACAATGCATGGTTCAAGCTCATTTTTCAATGCCTTTTATAGTCTACACAAGCTAAGCAGACAATGAGTCCCCATTGGAAACACAGAGTATGACTCGTGTCCTTGCGTCGTGTTACAGAAAATTAGACGATTTTTCTATGCAAGTATGCATCATGACGTTGTGTACCTTGTGTTGACTATGAATCGGCCTGTACTCTTTCACTTTACACTTTCAGTCAAAACCATCTAAGCGCCAATGGATGGTCCGCCGGTCATTCTCGAAATATAAATCCTATCAGGGCGAACAGGATCCAGACATGCAGCCAATCAATGGCATTTTTATCAGTATTAATTTTTGCCGGTTCCTATTAAGAAATATCAGCCAACTTCCTAACGTTAGCAAGTTAGCAAGCTAACTACACACAATGTATCCTTTTTCCTAGTGACCAGCGGTGACTGGTTGTTGACCTGTTAATCTTGCTATAACACCTATGACCCAAAAGACTATCAAACTCACTATTAACTATAACTCAATGGAACCATGTCAGTGTGGCACACCTATCAAGCTATCCTAAACTAGATTAGGGAAAGAGAGAGAAAAGGAGGGAAGAGAGAGGGGAAGAGAAGGAGTTAGATAGAGATAGATAGATACTTTATTGATCCCCAGGGGAAATTCAAGGTCTCAGCAGCATACATACAACACAAACACATTCTTTAATAGCAGAAAGAGTAATTAAAGTTTATAATATAAAAACACAACTAAGCAGTAAGGACAGTAGAAGATAAAGAATATGCTAAATATACTAAAATACAAATTATTAACACTTAATACAATATATAAAAATATACTAAATTACAAATTACAAAAATACAAATTATACTAACTAACACTTAATCTAAATCAATTCTAAAAACAGTATCCACATAGTGGTGATTAATAAATCAGAGGCGCTTGCAATGACTGAGGCTGGGACTGAGCCTGTGATTCTCTGTGCATAGTAAGGTATGGTAAGGTGCTCTAAGGTGCTCTGTGTGAATGAGTGTCATGGTGGTAGTGCAATGGTGATATTGGTCATGGTGATAGTGCAAATGAGTAAGTCAACAGTGCAACAATGCAGAAATAAAGTAAAGTAAAGTCTATATATCTATATATTTAACTATTTAAGAAAATGTATAAGTGTGGCCACAGTTCGGCTGTGGCATGGAGGGGGGGTTATGCATATGTGCTAATGTGCTAATATAGCACGCAAACATTGAGGCATAAAGACAGTGGTACAAGTGGCTGGTGGACAGACAGTACCAAACATGGAGGGGGTGAAGAGGCAGACAGACTATGCAGAGAAGTCTATCTCTCCTCTTCCCTTAAGTGAGGCATTGAACAGTTCAATGGCCCTGGGGACAAATGACTTTCTCAGTCTGTCAGTTGTGCAAGGCAGTGAGCGAAGTCTCCAGCTGATCAGGCTCTTCTGCTTAACAATAGTGCTGTGGAGTGGGTGACACTCATTGTCCAAGATGTTGATCAGTTTGTTCAGGGTCCTTTTGTCAGATAGTGAAGTGATGCACTCCAGTTCAGCTCCCACTACAGAGCCAACTTTCCTTACCAGCCTGTCAATTCGCCCCCCATCCTTCTTCCTTGTGCTTCCTCCCCAGCATACTACTGCATAGAAGAGGACGCTGGCAACAACAGACTGGTAGAACATCCTGAGGAGCTTTCTGCACACATTGAAGGACTGCAGCCTCCTCAGGAAGTACAGCCTGCTCTGCCCTTTCCTGTAGAGTGCATCAGTGTTGGCTGACCAGTCCAGTTTATTGTCTAGGTGGAGACCCAGATACTTGTAGGTGCTAACCACCTCCACATTGACCCCATCAATGTGGACTGGTAGCAGAGTGGGCTTAGACCTGCGGAAATCCACCACCATCTCCTTGGTCTTTGAAGTGTTAAGTTGAAGATGATTGAGTTTGCACCATTGCACAAAGTCCTCCACCAGGCTCCTGTACTCCTCCTCCTGCCCGTTCCTGATACACCCCACAATTGCAGTATCATCAGAAAACTTCTGCATGTGGCATGACTTCGGTGTTGTAGCAGAAGTCAGATGTGTACAGGGTGAACAGGACTGGAGAGAGAGCACAGTTCCCTGTGGCGCTCCGGTGCTGCAGATCACAGTGTCAGAGAGACAGTTCTTCAGTCTGACGAACTGTGGTCGCTCGGTCAGGTAATCTGTAATCCAGGTTACCAGGTGAGCGTCCCACACCCATCTGCAAGAGCTTGTCTCCCCAATCTGAGGGGCTGGATGGTGTTAAAAGCACTTGAGAAATCAAAGAACATGATTCTCACAGCACTTTTCCCCTTGTCCAGGTGGGAATGTGTCCTGTGTAGAAGATAAGTGATGGCATCGTCCACGCCCACTTTCTCCTGGTAAGCAAACTGTAACGGGTCAAGTGCATGGCATACCTGGGGTCTGAGCATACCTAAGACCAATCGCTCCATTGTCTTCATCACATGTGATGTAAGAGCGACAGGTCTGTAGTCATTAAGCTCACTAGGGTGTGGCTTCACCTACTGTATGTCATGTAGAAAGTTAGGCATGTAGAAAGTCAGAGAGAGGAGGAGAAGTTCACTGAGAGAGAGAAGAAAAGGGGACGAGAAACAGAAAAAGAGGAAGAAAATTAGAGGATGGGAAAGAAAAAGACAAAAAACGGAATATTTGGATTTATATTACCACAATAATAACAATAAATGTAATATACCACAATAATTAATCTCTGGCTATGTCTTTCATTCTGCAGGATGGTCATCACCATGTCCTACTTTTCTCTGCTCTTGAATACCACCAACCTGCACGGTGATCCGTATTTTAACTTCTTCCTGTCCTCTATCGTGGAGATCCCGGCTTACGTCATGGCCACGGTCCTGCTGAAGTGGTTCTCCCGTCGCTTCTGCCAGTCGTCCACGCTCTTCCTGGGAGGTGGCATCGTCCTCTTCATCCAACTTGTGCCCAAAGGTGAGTGCTCTGATTAAAAAGGAACACACTCAATGAAAAACGGGGTCTACCCAGATTAGTGCCCTGATTTTACAGGGCACATCATCCGACTCCAGCGTTGCAATCCAGAACCCGATTTGACTGGTTCTGGACATAGGACAAATGAAATTGATTACGTCTGATGTTGAACAAGGTGAAGAAGTGAAACATACCGATTTTACAATACAATACAAACATAACCAGGTTCTACAAAACCTCCCTTATTAAATTAAAGGGTTTTACATGGAAGTTTTAAAGAAACTTCTAAATGGGGCACCAAAAGGTTTTGTTCTGATAACTCAGTCTGACACCTACTGTAGCCTAGCTTAACATAACTAGCTAAAAAGGAGAGAAGAGATCTTCTGATGTTGTTGTGTTGTGGCTGTGTGGTGCAGGTCTGCCAGAAGTGGCTATCCTCTTGGAGATGGTGGGCAAATTTGCTATCACCACAGCGTTCTGTGTGGTCTACGCCGTGACCTCTGAACTCTTCCCCACCGTGGTCCGAAGCATGGCCATGGGAACCTGTTCGATGGCAGCTCGCATCGGAGCCATCCTCTCTCCGTTCATCATTTACCTGGGTGAGACGGTGGAGAAGTTCAGTTGCATTCTTTGCATGCAGTTTTGCAAATTTGAACTGTCACATACCAACATAGCAACCACCTCAAGCAGCAGCTTAGCAACCATGTCAAATACCCTAGCAACAGCCTAACAACCACTTCCACAGTTACAATAACTGTCATATATGCTAAATTATCCTAATGTGGGACACCTAAGCTCCAGTGGGTGTGGCTCTTCCCCAAACTAATAAGTAAAATCTATGGCTAAGCCGAAGCTGTAGGGACCTGTGATCAAAATTGGAGGTGGATTTAATGTGTTGCAGCCTAATAAAGCTTACTACAGACGTCTGAAAAGCAATACATGTCTCACATTAGGGCAGTCCACCCTACAGCTCTAAACCCACATTTTCAGATTTTTGTCTTTTTCTTTCCCATCCTCTTTCTTCCTCTTTTTCTGTCTCTCCTCTCCTTTTCTTCTCCCTCTCAGTGAACTTCTCCTCCTCTCTCTGACTTTCTACATGCCTTATTCCTTCTCTTCCCCTCCCCCTTTCCTCCTTTTCTCTCTCTTTCCCTTTCTTCCTCTTCTTCTCCTACACATTTTCTCTATCTTTCTTTCCTCTCATTCTTTGTCTTCATCGCCATCTCCTCTGCCTCTCTGTCTGTCTCCAACAGGTCACTATTATAAATACCTGCCCTATCTCTTGATTGGGAGTTTGGCCGTGTTCTCCGGTATGCTGTGTTTCTTTTTACCAGAGATGTTTGGAAAGGTTCTTCCAGACACCTTCATTGAGATGCAGACGGTCAGAAGGTGAGTGACTATCAGTCACAGTTAAAGGAACCATATGTAAGATTGTGGCCATAACTGGTACTGCAATCACTTTCAAATTACTGTAGAGCGGTGTGTCCCCTCCCCCTCCCCCCTGACTGGCAGAGCTGGCTACCCGGATGCCGAAGCACTACTGACTTTGTGATTAGCACATAGGTGGAGGGTGGCACATCAGGCCAAAACACAACATGACATGACAAAACAGAACATCAACATCAGTTGAGGGCTGCAACTTAACTTTTTATATGACAATATCCTGGCCGGACTGCTATTGTTAGTGATTGAAGTATTTGAAATTAACATGATTTGTTAATGTCTAGTGACATATCAGGGCCATTTTATGATTAATTGAAATGCATTTCTTACATACGGTTCCTTTAAGGCTTTTTTACACAGTAAAATCCATTCATTATTAGTTTATTGGTTTTTTTTTTAGTTTTTAGTTTAGTTTTTTTCAGTCCATTAAAAACAAAATGCTGTTGTAGGAAACCTCATTCACTGAACTATACGGTCTTATCTAATGTAGAATGGGGCGATCGAGGACAACGGTGATGGAATCTAGGACCAAAGAGACTGGAGATATAATTAAGGAAGCCAAATTGTAGACACACACACACACACACACACACACACCTTCAAGTCATAGTCATAGTCAAAGTATGAGCCCAGCCTCATAAACCTACTGGCCAATTGACCTGTCGCTAAGCGCCACCCTTAGAACGCAGATGAGCCAATGACAGTCCAGCCTCAACTGTTTCCCCAGCTGGTACCCTAAAAGTCTTGAGTGAATTAATAATTCAACTTTGGGAAGTTTGAGTAGCACTACTTTGCACAAAGATATTTATTAATTGCACACGTACATTAAAGCCCCCATTGGTAGGATTAGCTATATTTCCCCCTCTGCTGGAGAAGTTGTGCATTATGCAATTTCAAATTGTGGAAAAAAGTAACGATAAAGCACATGGATTTGTTTACAAGCTAGCAAAACGGTTAGCATAAGTTCGGCGGAACAATGTGTATGTTACAAGGTAAGAAATCCTTTCTTGTTTCTCACTTCTCTTACCGGTGTTGCAAGGTTGGTCTTCTGCCTGGGGGAGTGAGGAAAGTCACCATTTTCACCGGAACAGGTCATTTACTGTAACCATCCAAATGATTTCTAAACAGATTTTTATTAAGTCTTATATTTTGCCTATTTCTTTTACAAAAACAATATTATACTTCAAAAATAAATATGCAAGAAAGATGCAAAGAAAGATATTTTGTGAAATAATCATAATGCACCTAGTTTTCATTTTTGTAAAATGAATGAATGTTTGATTTGTAAAGCTGTTTCTGTCTCATATTTTGTTTTCCAGACCAAACTGTTTTTCATTTACCCTTGTTAGGGAGGTGTAGCTCTACATCATATTCCTAGATGTAACTCCAATACTTGTTGCCAAGCTCATTAAGCAGTGGTGGTTGTATAGTCACAATAATTGCATTCCCAATAATATTAGGTCCCCATCTCCATCTTCCCATCTTTTTACTACTGATCTATACATCACTGCCATTTCAGCACTTTGACATTATCTTCACATGAGGCCTTAATACATAAAAACAGCAAAAGAAATTATTATAATAGTTGTGAGTGAATTATTTCATTGCGTTGGGCGTATGATGATGTGCCCTCTGACTTTGTCCTCTTTTCTGTATGAGTGAATCTCCCCAGTGTCTCCAGACCCAGATGCACATTAGGAGAAAGAGCGAAGTCAGTCAATGAACAAAGTGTCTTGTGCATGGATGAAAAACATCATGTGGCGTGTGAGATTGTTGCACTGACTGACTGATGTTTGTGCTTAGGATCTTGCTTATGGTCTTAAAATAGCAAATAGATTTTGATTAGTTAGTAAGTTAGCTTTTGTTAGACTTAAGAATTTTCACTTTGTCCATCATTTAAATTATGGCCCATTATAACTGTTTGCACTCTGGCTGTTTGTGTGTGTGTGTAGAATGTGTGCAATCACTAACCAAACACACATACACACACACACACACTAGCACTGGTATTAGTGAGCTTCTGAGGATCTCCAGGGATCTCCAGTGATGGATCTTACAGTTTTGTAAAGGCTTGTTTTTATCAAAGCACCAACATCTTCTAAAATGAAATCATGAGAGAAAACACACATAACACACACACTCACACACACAAACATACACACACACACACACACACACATCAAAGAAGAGTCACTGATTCTTGTTTCCTTTCAACACACCCCGAGAGGAGCTGAGGAATGAGTATCAGAGATATCAGCTCACTCCAGAGATTACCACACAACTCGATAAGCTGTGTGTGTGTGTGTGTGTGTGTGTGTGTGTGTGTGTGTGTGTGTATGTATGTGTGTGTGCTTGTGTGACCATTGCTGTATGAATACTAGTCAATGTGATTTTCTGTGTGCAGTTGTGCACTTGTGATAAGTGTGTGTGTGTGTGTGTGTGTGTGTGTACATGTGTGTGTTTCATCACATGCTCAGTAAGTGTTCATGCATGGCTCTGCTCTGCCCCCTACAGGATGGAAAAGTAGGTTTTATGCTGTTGTCGTGGGCTTTGATGAGCTGATTGGTTTTATATACAGTATCTGAAATGTCTGGAAGGTTATTGTCTTGATAACCATGCTACTAAGCATCATTTTAAATGATCCTGCCATGCCCATTAAGTTGAGTTAATAAATAAACAAGTAAGCAATTTAATAAATACATTCTAAAATATGGGCGGTGATGATGGTTAACCATTTATTGACTTCTGTCACTATCCAGCAGTTGTCTAAATACAAGAACACAGATGCAATTGTCTGTACTGTAGGTAATATGTATATTCTTCACTTCCTGACACCTGCATATTCAAACACACACATTCCACAACACCTTCACCTCCCTTTTTACCTCCCTTCCAACAGAATTCCATACAGCGGATCTCATCTCCAGTAGTTTATTGTCTACATTAGATCATCAGTTGCACGGTGTGCATTTAGGCTTCAATTCTCAGTGCTGGCATGCTGTGTTGCCAAGTCCGCTTATTATAAGTGATTTTGGGCTTGTTTTTTTGTGAAGTCGCTTGAAAGTAGCTGTAGTCGCGCGTGGGCGTGTTTTTTGGTGCGGTCGCTTCTTTTGGGCAGCCGTGGCCTACTGGTTAGCGCTTCGGACTTGTAACCGGAGGGTTGCCAGTTCAAACTCCGACCAGTAGGCACGGCTGAAGTGCCCTTGAGCAAGGCACCTAACCCCTCACTGCTCCCCGAGCGCTGCTATTGCTGCAGGCAGCTCACTGCGCCGGGATTAGTGTGTGCTTCCCCTCACTGTGTGTGTGCTGAGTGTGTCACTAATTCACGGATTGGGATAAATGCAGAGACCAAATTTCCCTTACGGGATCAAAAGAGTATACTCATACTGACTTTGGGCTTGCTTCGTATCTGCTGTTTCTGCCTACATGGCAATTTAAGTCTATGCCCTTGCTTCGGCTCTGCACCATAGGCTACTCTACACTGTTGCCTGACATGACTGCCCCAGTAACTTCGGGGGTCGGGGAGTAGACGCTAACCATTTGATCTTGGGGGCTTGTTTTAGGCTTGCTTCAGAGTTGCTTGTTTTTTGTCACGTTACCTGGCAACACTGCTGGCATGCACCAAATCTTAGCAAGTAGCCTATGATGGCGCACACTGCACTCACCCATAGTCTTCCTGTGTGCTTTCTGCTTTTTGTTTCACATGACTCAACTGTTGATTCCCACGGTGTTCCACTGACCACAACAACAAAAACATGTTTTTTTTTTTCCTGTTTGAAAAAAAAACTTGTCATGTTTCAGTTAAACATAGTGTAAATAAATACTATATATAATATGAGCAGTGAATTGTTGGTGGTATGTATATCTGGTGTTAAAGTATAGTAACCATTTTAATGACCATTTTAAAGGTGTTGCATTGCTTAATTCCCTGTAGTGCAAGAAGTGCATCCCTCACTTTATTCTGTCTCACACATCATTTCACCCATATTCACACACATGCACATTCACACGCATGTACATTCACATCACCCCCAACCAACAACAACATTCCATACTACATCATCCTACAGTTCTCATTCCTAATATTTTCCTATTGTAATCCTGTTTATCTTCCTTTGTCTTTATGCCTTGTCAGAAAATGATCTTCAGTTGCACAGTGTGATTCTTAGCCAGCTTACTTTTTTTGCATCTATCGTTCATATGCAACAACATCTCAGTTGGCACTCACTCAACCTTATTCTTCCTGTGTGGTTTCTGCACAAAAGCAAAGTGCCCTTTTTCTCAAGCTTCATTCCTCTCTAACACATCACCACAATGGGGTCAAAGGGCCTGTCTACCACGCTACAGTACACTTCACTTACATCTTTCAGTACATATTTCAAGTAGGCTATTCAGAAATAAATATGTACATTACCAGAAATTACATTTATTCAGAAATAAATATGTACATTACCAGAAATTACATTTATTCAGAAATAAATATGTACATTACCATTAGTAAAGGCTACATTTGATGAAGGCAAGTATATAGCCTATACATTTGAAGAAGGCAAGAACCATATGGCACATTTGGCAACTTTTCAAGAAAAAGATGTTCATGTAACAGATTACAGAAAAAAATGAACAGAAACAAACATGCCATTCCTAATATTGTGTAATCCTGTATGTTCCCATCTGCAAATGATCCCCAGTACTAGTGTCATTTTAAGGCAGATTTTATTTTTGCAGCTGATGTACATGCAACATCTCTGCCAGTAATCATGACAGAACTCACACACACAAACACACTCACTAACATTCTTCCTGTGTGGTTTCCACACATGCATGCACACAGGCATGCACTGTTCAACTGATATTAACACAGCCTCATTCTTCTGTACCACATCAATATTTGTTTTTGTTTTCATGAAATAAGACACGTTAAAAAAAAAACACAGGAAATTGTGAGAGACTGTAACAGTAAAGGAGTACACTGACTTTTTGGTACTTTAGCTTATTCACTGTATTCCCCTGTATACGTCAATAATAAAATATACCCTTCTCACCTCCGTGCATGTAGTTATTTGGCCTAACGTACCCCCCGCTACCCTAGCTTAGCACCGGTGCCTCGATCACAATCACATCAATCACAATCACAATCACATAGATGTAATGTGCCTCACTGAAACCTGGCTTAGATATATAGATATACTTTAATTATCCCACAGGGAAATTCAGTTGTTTTAGCAGCCTTAAGAACATACAGCAAGCCCACATATAGTCCACATACATAAACAAAAGATTACTTTCACCCACAAGACATAGCATGTGGTAGCTGTCAAGGTACCATACACATCCAAGTACCAAAGTGTAACTGCCTAATAAGACATATAATCAAGACAATTGCCTCCATATTATATATAAAAGATTAAAAGATAAGTCGTCTCTCTCTACTCAAAGGAGAGTCATTGTACAGTACTATTGTTGTGGTTAAGAAAGTTTTCTTATATCTGTCCTTACTGCAACTGAGTTGGCGAAACCGCCAACTAAAAACACTTTGTTGTTTTGCCAGTGTACTGTGTAGGGGATGTGATGTATTGTCCATGATGTGTAATAATTTCCTCCTTTCCACCACCAACTCTGGCTCTAGAGTAGTCACCAGCACAAAGCCTGCTTTCCTAATCAGCTTGTTCAGACTGTTAGAGTCACTGGCCCTGATACTGCTACCCCAGCAGATGACAGCAAAGAAAATTGCACTTGCTACCACAGACTGATAAAACATTTGTAACATCTTAGTGCACACATTAAAAGACTTAAGCTTCCTCAAGAAAAAGAGCCTGCTTTGACCCTTCTTGTAGACAGCCTCAGTGTTATGCTTCCAGTCCAGTTTATTGTCCATGTGAACCCCCAGATATTTATAGTTCTCCACCACCTCCACCTCTTCCCCCAGGATGGTGATGGTGTTTGGCTTATCCAGTTAAACCAGATTAATACTTTCCATTGAATGAGTCTACACCTCCCTTCTATTTGAACTACCATGTACCACGCCACACTGGCAGGGGAGGTGGAGTAGCTACAATTTATCACTCTAATCTTCTCACATCAACACCAAGCTCACACATACGTTTAAATCTTTTGAAGTTCTAGTTCTCAATCTTGTACATCCAGATTGGAAAATGAATCAGCCTGTAACCGTGGTCACACTGTATCGACTCCCCTGGCGCCTACACTGAATTCCTAGAGGAATTTTCTGATTTCCTTTCCACTTTAGCTTTCCAAACAGGAAAAAAATACTTATATTGGGTGATTTTAATATTCATATGGATAATGTGAAATTCCATTTTAATCTCTAATCAACCATGTCGGCTTTTGCCAAAATGTTAATGCACCTACACACCGAGATAACCATAATATTGATCTAGTCTTGTCATCCGGCATAAGCATAGAGCAGTTAACAATCTTACCACAACACCCCACCTTAACTGACCACCATCTCACCTAGGCAAGGGGAAAAGTGCTGTGAGAATCATGTTCTTTGATTTCTAAAGTGCTTTTAACACCATCCAACCCCTCAGACTGGGAGACAAGCTCTTGCAGATGGGTGTGGACGCTCACCTGGTAACCTGGATTACAGATTACCTGACCGAGCAACCACAGTTTGTCAGACTGAAGAACTGTCTCTCTGACACTGTGATCAGCAGCACCGGAGCGCCACAGGGAACTGTGCTCTCTCCAGTCCTGTTCACCCTGTACACATCTGACTTCTGCTAAAACACCGAGTCATGCCACATGCAGAAGTTTTCTGACGATACTGCAATTGTGGGGTGTATCAGGGACGAGCAAGAGGAGGAGTACAGGAGCCTGTTGGAGGACTTTGTGCAATGGTGCAAACTCAATCACCTTCAACTCAACACTTCAAAGACCAAGGAGATGGTGGTGGATTTCCGCAGGTCTAAGCCCGCTCTGCTACAAGTCTCCATTGATGGGGTCAATGTGGAGGTGGTAAGCACCTACAAGTATCTGGGCCTCCACCTGGACAATAAACTGGACTGGTCAGCCAACACTGACGCACTCTACAAGAAAGGGCAGAGCAGGCTGTACTTCCTGAGGCTGCGGTCCTTCAATGTGTGCAGCAAGCTCCTCAGGATGTTCTACCAGTCTGTTGTTGCCAGCGTCCTCTTCTATGCAGTGGTATGCTGGGGAGGAAGCACAAAGAATAAGGATGCTGGGCGACTTGACAGGCTGGTAAGGAAAGCTGGCTCTGTAGTGGGAGCTGAACTGGAGTGCATCACTTCAATATCTGACAAAAGGACCCTGAACAAACTGATCAACATCTTGGACAATAATGTCATCCGCTCTACAGCACTATTAAAAAGCAAAAGAGCTTGATCAGCTGGAGACTTCGCTCACTGCCATGCACAACTGAAAGGCTGAGGAAGTCATTTGTCCCCAGGGCCATTGAACTGTTCAATGCCTCACTAAAGGGAAGAGGAGAGATAGACTTCTCTGCTTAGTCTGTCTGTCTCTCCACCCTCTCCATGTTTGAGTACTGACTGCCCACTACTGCTTTACTACTGTGTTACTACTGTTTTACTAATGTCCACAGCCTAATGTTTTTACTACTGTTTTACTGCTACAGTACAATGTTTTTCATGCTATATTAGCACACATGACCAATGACTTCTACTACAATACTGAATGGCTGTATACTGCTACTATTCTGCTACAATACTGAATACTGAATGGCTGTAACCCTATTACCTCAACCTGTTCTTGCACTGACATAGTTCTTTATATTACCTTGTCTACAATATACTTTACTCTCCTATTTGTCCATATTATTTATGCTGGTCTCTAGACCTTATTCTTGCACTGTTGGACTACTGTTGGACTACTTTTTGCACCTTCACTATGACACACACTCTCTTGAGCACCTCACCATGCACACAGAACTACAGGCCAGTCCTGGCCCTGCCACTGCAAGCGTCTAATGCTTGATCACCCTCAAGCACACTGTGAATTTTTTTATTTAATTTGGTAACACTTTATTTTAATGTGTCGCTGTTACAGTGTACCTACCTAATTAGGTACAGTGGTACAACCTGTATAACAACATGTACTATCAGGTACTATCATTGTACTTGCATTATGTATTTGTGGGTACCTACATATAGTTGTTACATTGTAATACTGAGTGCTTTTACAAAACTTTGCCAATTTGCCTAAATTTTCATCAGAGGCAAAGAGCTGACCTGAGACCTGCTGGTTGGGATAAATCTGGTCATGATAGATTTGATATACAAACCATTCTTAGCTCCAGTCAAGGCCTCATTGTCTCCAGTGTACATGTAACAGCTGTGCTGCTACAACCTTGTTACTCTTTGATACAGTGGAATAAACCTATTAAGTGTACCAGTTAATTATGTACATGTACATGACATGTATGTTGTGTCTTCGATGTCTTAGAACAGGTCTACTAATTCACTACATAGTACATATATCAACTGTGTTGGTACACACTTATTGCTCTTTATACAGTGGCATAAACCCATTAAAATGAAGTGTACCAGTTAAGTACTTACAATTACAGTCCATATTGTGTTGGAACATGTCTGCCATTACCCTACATACTGTAGTACATGTATCAACTGTGTTGGTACACATTTATTACTCTTTGATATAGTGGAATAAACCCATTAAAGTAAAATGTACCAGTTAAGTACTTACATGTACATACTATATACATCCTGTCAATGATGTCATGCATCCTGTAATTGATGTGTTGAAACGTGTCTGCTGTTACACCACACAGTACATGTATCAACTGTGTTGGTACACACTAAATACTCTTTAATACAGTGGAACAAATCCATTAAAATAAAGTGTACCAGATAAGTATATATCCATATTACATGTATGTCCTCATTCTCAAGTCTTGAAATGTGCTAATACAGGTAGGCATAAACAGACCAACTGTGTTACTTCATGAAATAAGAACTGTATTTTTGTTATACTTTATTGTGTTCATTCAGGTTTTAGTGAGTTCATAAACAATCATGATCATTCATTTGTGAACACATTTTCCATCATTTTGTTTCCATCCCCTTGTGTGCATTTCACCTTCCCACCCGTGTATACCTCAAGTAAGACATAATCATAATAGTAATAATAATAATTAAAAAATAATAATAATAAATAATAATAAAATGTTCAAAAACAAAACAAAACACAAAAAGCAAATCTGTACCAATACAATACATACACCTATGCATGCAATTTAACCTTTACATTACATTACATTACATTACATTTGGCTGACGCTTTTTTAACCAAAGCAACTAACAACATGGTAAACAGTAAGTGTTAGAATAATTCTCACAATTTTAGGACAGTTTAAAAAAAACATTAGAGTACAGTAAGAATAAGTGCGTCGGTGAGTGCTGTTTTTAATAATACAAATAACCCTAACCTGTGCTCTAACAGTGTTCATCTTCACTTTAATGCATTTGCATGTACTCATAGCCCCTCCCACCTTTTTAACCCTTCTTTTGCTTCCACCTGCAGGTCTACATTCATCCTTCCTCACGTACCCCCACATTCACTCCCCTAATTGCATCTGCATATATACATCCATCCACCTATATACCCACATTCACCTACATTTATCCATCCACACCTACCCCCACATAAATGCATCCACGTGCATTCTCAAACCCCCATCCCTCCCCTTCATCCCCCCCCCCCTCCCCCACACACACACACACGCATTCACCCGCCCACACCCAAACACACTCATGTCTAAACCCCCATACACAAAATAATAATACAAATAAGCCTAACGTAAATGAAAACAAGAATGAACCTACAAAGGGTATGCATATTTGTTAACTGAGTATTGAGTCTTGATTTCTCATGAGGATGGTTTAAGATGGCTTCTCATCTGTGTATGTGGTATTCTCGCTCTGGCATTTTTTCGCCATGTATTGTATAAGTAAATGTAAATCATTAAGGCTTTTTAGCTGGGCTTTTTCATTCAGATAATTCCTGAGCTGCAGATATCGGTAGAATTGATTGTTTTGGAGCTGATGTGCCCTTGCTATATTTTCAAATGAATCTACTCCAGTATCACAGAGCATTTGGCAGTGCGTAATGAGGCCTTTATTTCTCCAGCTCTTAAAGGTGTTATCGAGTGTATTTGGGGTGAAGTCTGGGTCGCTCTGTATTTTTCTTAGACAAGTCAAATCTCCTTCGTTAATTTTCATGCTCTTACATATTATTCTCCAAGTTTTGACAGTATTGTTTATTACGAAATTATTTGTTTTCGTCTGCTTTGTGGTATAGAGTTTATTTAAGTTACCAACCAGCATTGTCTCAATGTTTTTCCATTTTGGGCACAAACCTTTATTCAACATAATTAAAATGAATTTGACTTGTGCTGCATAATGGTAGTTAATTCAATTTGGTTGTGCAAACCCCCCTTCCCTTCTCCTCTGTTGCAAAATTTTAAGTTTAACTCTTGGTTTTTTTCCATCCCATAAGAATTTTCTCAACAAACTCTCCCAGTATTTGAAACTTATGTGAGGTATATAAAGTGGTATGTTTTGAAATAGAAATAAGAATCGTGGTAAAATATTCATTTTTATTGCACTGATCTTTTCCATTAACGTAAAGGGCAAACTTCTCCACCTATGTAGGTCTTGTTTAACAGACTTTTCCAGTGTTCCAAAGTTGCATTGGTAAAGCTGTTCAAGGTTATTTGGTACAATCACTCCCAGGTACCTTATACTATTTTGGTCCCGTTTGAAATTATATTTATTTTTTAATTGTTTTTCTAATTGGCAGCCGATTTGCATCACTTCTGTTTTATTTAAGTTCAACTTATATCCTAACACATTACTATAAAATGTTATTTCACCCAATAGGGCTGGCAAGGATTTGCAAACATTTGTCAAGTATAGAATTATATCATCCGCAAATAATGCAATTTTATGTTCCTCCTCCCTAACATAACCCCTCTCACCTCTGTATTCTGTCTGATTCTTTCAGCTAATGGCTCTATACATAAGGCAAATAGTTGTGGAGATAATGGGTCACCCTGTTTGGTTCCTCTCTTTATTGTAAATGAATCAGACAAGGTTCCGTTAACTTTCACTCTGGCCTGTGGGTATTTATACATTCCTCTGATCAAATTAACAAATGCCTGATTGAATTTAAACTTCTTACACACTTCAATTAGGAAGGGCCAAAATAATCTATCGAACGCTTTCTCTGCATCCAGTGTTATAGTTAACATAGGTAACTTACTTTTGGAGGCGTGGTCTATAATATTAAGGGTGCGGTGAATATTATCACTCAACAATCTGTCTTTCACAAAGCCTGTTTGGTCCAAGTTGATTATTTTAGGCATTATATTTGACAATCTCTTAGCAATTATAGCTGTAAATATTTTTTGGTCTACGTTTAGCAGGGATATAGGCCTAGATGAAGAGCAACATTCAGGATCTTTTCCTTCTTTATACAACACAGAAATTACTGCTGAGTTCCAGGTATTAGGCCAGGGTCCTGTTTCCAGAATCGTATTAAAAACCTCTACACAAAATGGGTGTTATAACCCTTGAAACTCCTTATAAAATTCATAAGTGTACCCATCATCACCCGGGCTTCTCCCAGCCTTCCCATTCTTTATAGTCTTCACTATTTCTATTATTTGCTGTATTAACTCTTCGTTCTGATCCTTAGTTACTGCTGGGAGCTGTAACGTGTCCAAACATTTTTGAATTTCTTTGTCAACCTTTGATTCAGGAGTATACAGATGTTGGCACTGTATTCCCCAACAGTGTTCTAAACTCAATAAAATTGCAGAGCTGTACTCAAAGCTGCCATATTGTTCAGGCACCACAAAAGTTTTAAGTTCACTCAACTGGTTTCCCAGTTATTGATTATTTTGACAAGATTAGCTCGTAGGCTACGTTTATACGGTGACGATGAAAAAAGAAAACGCAGAAGTGGCGTCTCGTCTTCATTTTTTATTCGTGTTTAGACAAGCATTCTCAGGGGGAAATCTTTGTTTATATGAAGACGGTCACGGCTGCACGGGCAAAGTGTGGCAAGGTAAGGGAATTTTTGAAATCCAAGAATCTTTATTCTAGAACACAACCCACATAGACTAATAACCGACCAGGACTATAGGTAACAGGGCACAGGTGGACAATGATCAAGGTAAAACAAGAGACAGGTGGAAACCAATATTAAACTAACAGACTAATTAACAGAAAGACAGAGGACTGGACGAGACCAACAAGACATTAACGGGGAACAGGTGTGGAAACAGAAACGGAGGGAAAACTAACAAGACAGGAAGCACAGACCAAATAAGGAGATGGGGCAGAGACAAAGACAGGTGACAGGCAGGTAAACACAAAGCACATGGGGAACAAACAAAGGAGCACATGGCACCGGACCCTTACATTACCCCCCCTCAAAGGGCCGGATTCCAGACGGCCCAAACAAAAACAAAAAGGTCCAAACAGGGGGGGCGGAGAGGCCAAAAGGCTGGAGGGTCAGGTGGACGGCCGGTCAGAGATGGAGGGTCAGGCGGACGGCCAGTCAGAGACAGAGGGTCAGGCGGACGGCCAGTCAGAGACGGAGGGTCAGGCGGACGGCCAGTCAGACGGCCGATCAGAGACGGAGGGTCAGGCGGACGGCCGATCAGAGACGGAGGGTCAGGTGGACGGCCGGTCGGAGACGGCGGGTCAGGCTGACGGCCGGTCGGAGACGGCGGGTCAGGCGGACGGCCCGATGGACGGGCTGGTCAGAGCCCGGCCGAGCTGAGCCCGGCCGGAGACGGGCGGGTCAGGCTGGACGGGCCGGGTCGGAGACGGCGGGTCAGGCGGACGGCCCGATGGACGACCGGTCAGAGCCGAAGCCTGAGCCGGAGCTGGATCGGGAGCCCGTGTCGGAGCTGGATCGGGAGCAGGAGCCAGAGCCAGATCCGGAGCGGGAGCCGGAGCCAGATCCGGAGCGGGAGCCGGAGCCAGATCCGGAGCGGGAGCCGGAGCCAGATCCGGAGCGGGAGCCGGAGCCAGAGTCGAGCTCACGACTGGAGCCCGAGTCGGAGCTGGATCGGGAGCCGGAGCTGGATCGGGAGCCGGAGCAGGAGCCGGAGTCGAACTCGCGACTGGAGCCGGAGTCGGTACTGGAGCTTGAGCCAGCGCAGGAGTCTGACTCGGGGCTGGAGAGGGAGCTGGAGCCGGAGCCGGAATCGGGACTGGAGCGGGAGCCGGAATCGGGGCAGAAGCTGGAGCGGGGACTGGAGTCATGGGAGCAGGGAGGTCCGAAATAGGAAGGGCCCAGAAGTCGCAGGGAGTTGGCACAGGAGCGAGGAGGCGAGGAGCCGGGACTGGAGGGCATCGAGGAGCTGGGACTGGAGCGAGGAGGCGAGGAGCCGGGACTACTGGAAGAACTGCAGGCCCAGGGTGTTGGGGAGCTGGGACTGGAGAGGGACCTGGTCCATCCTCCTCAGAGGACCAGTCATCCTCAGTGGTTTCCCCCTCTTCATCCACCCAGAACAGCTCCCAGGGCATTAGGTGCAGTGGCAAGTTTGACTCAAAATAAAAAAACTTGCCTTCATCCATGTTTGTCGGTCGGTTATTCTGTCACGGCTGCACGGGCAAAGTATGGCAAGGCAAGGGAATCTTTGAAATCCAAGAATCTTTATTCTAGAACACAACCCACATAGACTAATAACCGACCAGGACTGAGAGGAGACAGAGGGTTTACATACACAATAGGTAACAGGGCACAGGTGGACAATGATCAAGGTAAAACAAGAGACAGGTGGAAACCAATATTAAACTAACAGACTAATTAACAGAAAGACAGAGGACTGGACGAGACCAACAAGACATTAACGGGGAACAGGTGTGGAAACAGAAACGGAGGGAAACCTAAAAAGACAGGAAGCACAGACCAAATAAGGAGATGGGGCAGAGACAAAGACAGGTGACAGGCAGGTAAACACAAAGCACATGGGGAACAAACAAAGGAGCACATGGCACCGGACCCTTACAAAGACACAAGAGTATGTGATATTCGATTGGATATGCATTCCAGACCGCTGGGTGGTGGTGTGATAGAACCCCGGTACGTCACGCGCAGACATTCTAATTTGACAATTTAGCCAGAGAGGTAATCAAGGATCTTTGGTTTAGCCGTTTAGACGGAGACGCAGCCCGGGTCGTCTTCAAAACTCTACACTCTGGAAGGAGTCTTCAGATTTTTGCGTCTTCAAGCCCCGATGGCGGGGTCGCCGTGTAAACGAAAGGCACTTATGATAAAATATTTTGTCGTCTTCCTTCGCAATCGTTCTCGTATAAACGGCCCCTTAGTATATGAGTAGAACTGACCCCCAAACTCATTTCTTTCAAGAGTGGATTGAAATTACGCCTGACGTAATAAAGACGTGCAACTTCATTGGTTAGGTTCATATGAACATGGCAAATAACCTCATAACCTACACAAACCAACATAAACCAATAAAAAAAAAATCGGAAATCCCAATGAATGGTGAATGAACTAATCTACGATCGATTGTGGCAGTTGTAAATTGATACACTTTGACATCGTAGGCCTAAGACTAATTGTTTGCAAGGACTGCTGCGCACCCCGGATGTAGCAGGCAAGCTGCAAGCAATCAGTGAGATGATCCATCAATCATCATCAGACTGCAAGCCTTATAGCCTCTACACAAAGGTAAGAACGCGCCTTAATGTAGGTGTACTTTGTTTATTTATTTGTGTACCGTCTTCCAGCGGGCAGACCTCAGCTAAAGAGTAGGCTATGTAAGAGAGACCTTTTGCGGGCTAGCTGCATGTTTTAGCGAGTTAACTAAAGTTTGTTGTCTAAGCTGTCACCCAGCCAGCCATCCTGTTATTGCACTACTTTAGTGGAAACTGGACAGACAAACAGTATAGTTTAGCATTACCAAAGATCCTTTATTAACCGTTTCTGGTGTGGCCTACTTTGGCCGCGCAGGTTAGACACCAAAGCAACGTTTCATAAGTTGGAAATCAAACACATGACCCGCACAAGCAGGCAGCGCACTTTTAAACATTTTATTAGTAGCCTACCTAGCTGCCTTAAGCTATATGGTTCACATTAGCTGCTAGATGTAATGCAAAGTAACACTGCAGAGTAATTCTTCAACTATGATCCTTTCCTTGTCCTTGGAAGAAATAAGAAAAACTAAAAAATATTTACTACTTTTTAGTTTTTGGTGGTGGAAATGACATTGCCCTTAAAACACAGTTTATTTGCTTCATAGTAGGCCTACTAAAGAATCGTGTAGAAAAAAAAACATCATAATTACATAACATATGGCAGGGACGCATTTTTTTGTTTTAAATCTTAATGTTTTTAAATCTTAAATTTGTCTATGTATGTCATTATGTCATCTCCACCACACTTTGTCATTTCCATCACAACACATATTTTAAGCTAAAGATGTAAAAATAATGCATTTCTGGAAAATTAATAAATTTAATATTTTGGCTGATATGTGTAATATTTAATAAAATACATTTGGAACAGTAGATGTTATTTTTGCTTGAAAACATGTTTTGTTGTGTTTTGGAAACGTGTCATTGGGCAGTTGTGGCCTACTGGTTAGGGCTTTGGACTTGTAACCGGAAGATTGCAAGGATGTGGTGGGCAAAAATCTACTGTAACGTTAGCTTGACGACCAAACTTGTAATCTCAACTTGCCCACACACACACACACACACTTGTTTTAAACTGACTTTTTGTTGCGCAACCCATTACAGCATAGAAATCTTTTACAAATGCACAACTTTCGAAAGTTTCGCTGGACAATGGCTTTGCAGGAGAAACCAAGCAGACGTGTAAACTAACTAATGTTAGAAGCTAGCGCTAGCGGTTAGCCGCCTCGGTGTCTATGGCAAAACACAACACACACGAGTTTACCCTAGAACTAATTTACAAATTGAATTGTATAGAACTATCGTAACTCCCCCTATTTCCACCGGTCCCGTATTTCCACCGTCTTGCGTGTATGTGTCACTTAATATCCATTTCTATACAAACCAAGACAGCGGACTCCTATAGAAACGCAACCACGCACAACATAGGTGTATCTAAATTAGCTATGTACCAAAAATTACATTTTACCGTGACTCGAGGAGCTGTAAACAGTGTTGTAAGGCTGCGTGTGTCACAACCGCTTGGAGCTCCAGTGGAATTTTAATTTCACGACGAGAATTCTCGGTCTAACCGTTAATGTGCCGTTGAAACGGTGTAAGTAGGCGACCCATCAGGCCAGCACTATAACTCCGAGCGTGGTAAACAAAATTGGATATTTCAGGCAGTAAATGCTCCCGTTAGGAACCAAACCAGATTTTGTTCAAATCTACACAACTATGGCTACTGAAAAATGTAAGGTTCATTTAGTAAATGTTATTTTGAAGTGTTAAAAAACATCGTTGTTTTAGAATTTCTGAACAAAAGTGTTGATAATTGGGGGTGTTACGATACTTACATGTTCCTCGTCTGCAGGTATTTTGCTCAAAGTTGGAACTGCGCCGTCGTTTAAGATGAGTTTCCCGGCTAATCCTGCCTTGTACTGACTGTAACGTTAGTTTGAGAAACAGTCAGTCTCTAAATGATTGTTGCCAGTTTCTTGCCAACTGTAGCATGGATATTGCCATCAAAAATAAATGCAATCCATGCCGCTCTTCTGTCCTCTTCGGCTGGGACAAGATGAAGTGTTTTGTGCTCTTTTGTATAGCCAACAACAGAACATTTTGCGTGGTACTTTGACATGGTGTCTTCTAATCTGAACCAGTGCTTCCAAATCGGTAATGGCTGCTATCCAAGAAGTTACTGCTGTGCCTGGTGGGTGGAGACACTGTACGTATGCTCTGAGGGGGTGGGAATATTTAAATATTTCGGCTTCGTGTGAAGCCTTGGCGATTTTGAACAGCTCACCCAGAGGCTGAAGGCGGGATCAATTCTGAAACCTGTATCTCACTCAAAACAGCATGGATGGTTTTTCTTCCAAGTTTGTATGCGCGTGGAAGCACCAGAGACACACAATAACACCCCAAATCCCAGAAAAAGTGATTTTTGCATAATATGGGCACTTTAAACGACTGCGGTACATGCCCTATAATCTAGAGCAAAACATTATCCAGGAAGGGGAGAGCAGTCTTAAGAAGGTGAGTAGGAATAGGGTCTAGTAGACTAGTTGTATGAGGAAATTGTGGAGGTGAGATCTAATATGTTGTGTATATGTAAATGAATTAAATGTTGTTTAAGGTCTCATCTGTGATTCTGTGATTTTGCTATCTTTCAGTGAAACTGATTGGTTATTGATCTTATCTCTAATTGTTTGACATACAATCATAATACTGACATACAATCATACCGTTAAAAATAAGAAAATAACTGTTTTGTGAACTTTATTCAACATAGCCAGTGATTTAGGCGGAATGTATGGTGTTACATCATTTGAGACATCATTTTTCTCCATGTTCAATGACCTCTAAAGACAGTCCAACCACTCTCCAAAAATTAACATTTCAATGCCACAGAAACCACATAGGCCCCCTGACTAATATAGTCGATTTGTCCAAAACTCTGCTTCACAACTGCATAACAAAAAAAAGCAATAACATAAAAAACAACAGTGAATTCTCATTATCACTCACGATCACCAGATCACTCATCGTCTCCACCATCATTGTTTGTACAAGCACCCTGACATGCATATAGAACTGCAACGAACTCCGGCTTTACAGCACTTGCAGTGCTCTCTATTTTCAATTTAATTGTGCTTATAGAGTGCCAAAACATTACACATGTATCATGGCGCTTTACAGAGTGTAGACAATCAGAGAAAGGAAAGAAAAGAAAAGAAAAGAAGGCCCATGGGTAACAGGGGCGAGGAAAAACTCCCTAGAATTGGAGATACATATAGAAAGCAACATCGAGCAGATCCTCGACTCAAGGGCCTGACCCATCTGTCTAGGGTCAAATACAGGACAGTAAGGTCTGTATACATGACTAATGCATATGATAAGCAGGTGTAGAGAATAGGACATGGTGTTTAAAGCCTGATGATTACATATCCGGTATGATAATGCATTAATCCTAGCCTGACGAGCCAGACCCACATTAAAATGTAGGGTCTGGACACTTACCGTTCGCAGTGCTCAGTCTGAGGGGCGGGATAATCAGTTGTCTTTCAAATTCCCTCTGCACGCTAATAGGACAGCGGCAGCTTATGAGTCCCATCGTTTCCCACCAGCGGAGCTAGTTGGCTAGTTCAAACGCTTGCCAACTTAATAAAAGCTTAACTTCGTGTCACACTGTTCGCCAGCAGCAACATCCATCTTATTTGTTTTCAAGTAGCAGGGAATTCAAGCCAAACCGTTGCAACTCTGCCATCAATCATTATGTTAAGCCCACCTAACGACTCTATACACGATTTCATTGGCCTGATTAAGTTTTGATTTCTGGAGCTCACAAGAAAGTGAAAGTTCAAATAGCAACCACAGTGGAGGCAGGGCTCTACACTAAAAAAAAATTCCAGGAGCACTTGTGCGCCCAAGTTAAAAAATGTAGGAGCACAGACACAAATTTGGGCGCACAGTCAGTTCTGTACTTAACTTAACACATAATCTAACATTACACTGCAGCTAACAGTTAAACGTGCCAGTGCACCAATTGCAAAGATTAAGAATGACTGACGACATTTAGGCTACAGGAAACAGGATTTTAAAGATCAGTGCCTACTGTCTGTTCTATGCGAGTCTGTTCTATTTTCCTACATTTTGTTAATTTAGCTAATCCAAATATGCCTATGGTGACCTATCTGACTGCATACTGAATACTACTACTAAAACAGTCCATTTGCTCTTCCACAAAACCCAACATAGTCTAATCAAGGATACATTTTTTATACTTTTATTTTTTATTTGAAATATCTGCATTGATGGGGGCAGTTAGGCAAACATTAGGCCTACTTTCGTTTTGCACTTCAGCTTCAGTGTAAACAAACAAGAATGCGTGGAAGCCTGGAGTTGTCAGTAGCGTTCTACCTTTGAATAAAATGGAAGTATTACGGGAGGCTACTTTTGTGCCTGTTCGCTACAGCTATATTTTGCATATTGCAGCCAATACGTCAACTGGGCTAAAAGGCATGTTAGGTTACCTTTCGTTCTCTCACTGCATTCTCAGAATCTCATCCTGTTCCTCCTATAACCGAGATGAATTCGGTGGATAGAAGAACTAATTTCTTCAATCTTTGCATCTTGGCTGGCTAGTCTAACTTACCGCTTTTTCTGTACGCTCTTGGATTTGATAGAAGCGACTACTAGCGAGTCACAACTGCTAACGTTGATGGGAGGTGTAGTTTTTATGCTGCATTCGCGACGCGATTCTATGGTTTGCACCAGTAATGTTTCTCGATGTTGCAGTGTATTTTGTAGACAAACATTGACATGTTTAGAAGTCATTCGCACCAGTGCGCCTAAATATTTTTTTGCACTCGCATGCAATAATTTTTACTCGCATGTGCGAGTGAAATGGGCGCACTGTAGAGCCCTGGGAGGCTTTACTGGCGTCTCCAAAATTAGTCCAGTAAGGTTTCCAAGTCTTGCTCGTAGAGTATCGCTACCATCCCCATGCATTGGACTCTGGGAATCATATCTGATACAGGCTTGGTGACCTTGTCAAGTCGCTGCTCTACATAGGCAGTGGGGCTACACCAACTTTGTGAGCAGTAGTGAGCGAATCAGCCACTTCTCTTTCCATAATATCTTGGGTGTCAAGTGCTATGAGGTCATGATTTGTTGATAAGAAGGGATTTCCATGGGTTTCCATAACCGGTAAAATTTAACATCCGTCTTGAACATGACTTGTAAGCTGTATGCCTCTTCGTTATGATGATGATGATGATGAGCTGCTATCATACACAGCTTGAAACTCTTGTACTAATTCTGGCACAGTCAGGCCCTGCCAGCATGAGGGCTTCAGGGTTTTCATAAAGTCCAGCTGTTCCACCACAGTCCATACAGTCAACTAGCATTCTCTATATTTGCTCAAAGTTGCCCAAATCTACTGTATGCTGGAATTCTGACTCTCCCTTATATATGCCTTCCCTACATTCTCAATTTTAAAATTGGTGAGAATATTTGGAAAGTAGAAATTATCAGGTAGTTGCTTTCTTGTAAATGCAAATGTAGGATCTAAACATAGGCAATCACAAACTTAAGCATTCCTGTGTGTTTGTCATGGTAAAAAAATAAATAGACATTACGTTTTCAGCGCATAATTTGATTCAAAGGTTGTAGTCAAAAACCCTTTTTTGGACAGTAGCCATATTGGATTTGGGGACTTCGAGGATCCACATATACACAATCATAAATTAAAATATTTAGAGATTGGCATGGTGTTTTTTTTGTTAGCCTATTAGCTGGTTTGATTTGCATTGAACTCAATGAGCCAGCTAATAGGCTAAGTAAAAAACACACCATGCCAATCTCTAGGTATGGTGAAGGGTATGTGATGATGTGGGGCTATTTTAATTCCAAAAGCCAAGGGAACTTTATCAAGATGCACAGTATCCTGGATCCATGAAATAAGTGGCCTTTAAAAATAAAAAATCTGCCTGCCTCTATGGGAATTTAACATAGGGGTCAAAGACGTATTGCCCCTGTAATTTAAGGAAGAACATGTATTTATTTACGATACATTTTTCATTAACTAAGAAAATTGGTGTCCTTAAAGGTTGGATTTTTACTCATTTTTTAAATTAAGGCATTAAGATAAATTTTTAGTCAACTTTAGCATGGGTTCAAATACTTATTCTCCCCACTGTATCAATTATACATTTGTATCTCATCTGGTTCAAAATATGCAGCCAAATCCCTTTTCAGGTGGCGGATTTGGCTGCCATCTTTGTCTCAGAGATCACTAACTCGGGCGCCCTGGCTAAATCATTTCAGTATGCCGTCAGCTGTATCCGTGCCAAATTTGGTGCTTGTAGATAAATTGGAGCAAATAATGGGGTGTAACTACAGTCAAAACTGCTTTTTTAGACAGTGGCCATATTGGAATTGGAGGATTAAGTGGTCCAGATATACTGGGTCATAAATATAAACATTCCTATGTGTTTCCCATGATCAATTAAGTTGAAAAAGACATCAAGTTTGTATTAGCTCATGTGGTTCAAAAGTTATAGAACCCTTTTCAGGTAGCGGCCTTATTGGATTTGGCCGCCATCTTGGCCCCGAGGGTCTCTGGCTCTGGCGCCCTAGCTAAATCATTTCAGTATAACTTGAGCTACTGTACATCTGTGCGAAATTTGGCGCTTTTAGAAGAATTTGCGTGAAATGACCTATTTATGTGCTTAAGGCCCCCCACTATAACGTAATCTGATTACTTTAGGATTACTTTTAGATTACTTCAATAAGTATGCCCATTAAGTAAAAGACACCACCACAGAATTGATGAAAGAATTCTCATTCTATTTTTCTCTGCTCTTCTCCAAACATGCACAACTCCGCTTAACCTCTATAAGGGCACACCTGGACAAAGAATTCAGCTTTCGCTGGATTTTTTTTGACCCAGGGACATGGCCTGAGATTGGTATAAAAAAGGGAAGCATTAAACCTAAATGACACCATGTCCATTTCAATTGTGGGGGTGAGAAATGTATTATTAAGGGATGTTTTTCAACCAGGGGGACCTGGTGACTTTCTCAAAGTAAACGGTAACACTAAAACAAGAGGATTAAGATTAGGAGGAAAAGATCAGGCAGTGTGCCGAGAGACCTGCCCCAATAGTATGTACTGTAAGTTAGTAAGTAAGTATATTTTTTGATCCCGTGAGGGACATTTGGTCTCCGCATTTATCCCAATCCGTGAATTAGTGAAGTCGAAACGGCAAGCCCAAAGGCCAAAGCCCTAACCAGTAGGCCATGGCTGCCCCAAAAGGTAGCATTTGAACATTAAATCACACAATGATCCAAAACATACAGCCAAACAAGGCAAGAAATGGTTAACAGAGAACAATATCAATATTTTAGAGTGGACCTCAATCTGTCAAAAAAGTGAGCACAAGGCCAAAGTGATGGCAAACAATCGTTCCTGCCTCAAAACCCAGATTGCTGCTAAAAAGGTGCAGTCTACAATCATTGTGGAGACATGAAGAGGCTTAGTGGGTATTATATGAACCATTTGAGAGCTGTGGTGGTAAATAAAAATGTTTCCAGTGATTGTTTGAAAAGGGTATGAATAATTTTGAACACGCAATTTTTAATAAAAAACCTTTTGGCATGTGCAAGTGTCATTTTAATTACCAAACATATTGGTCAAGAGAAAAACAATATTTGCCAGGGGTATGAATAATTTTGTTCTTAACTATCTTTAAAAAGTCTAAAAAGTGAACATCCGAATGAACTGCTTGTCAAAATCAATAGGCTATCCTAAAAAAGTTGCATTATTTGCATGATAAAATGTAATCAGGTAATCCCCAACAATGTAACTGTAATCTGATTACACATTTTTTTATTGTAATCTGGGCTGATTATAGTTACTTGATTTTTGTAATCCGATTACGTAATCCAGATTACATGTAATCCGTTACTACCCAACCCTGGCTATATCTAATCTCCCTTTCATGTCAAAAATACTAGAAAAAATAGTGTCCAAACAAAATTTTCTGCCTTCTGACATATGAACAAAATACAGGAATTACATCAGTCTGGCCTTAGAGCTCACCACAGTACTGAATTAGCCTTAGTTAAAGTTTTTAATGACCTCCTCCATTGCTGCTGATAATGGATATGTATCAATACTGGTCCTCTTGGACCTCAGCGCTGCCTTTGACACCATTGACCATGACATACTGTGACGACTCCTGGGTCTACTCAAACAGCTGTAGCCCCAATTAGGTCCTCATCACCCACTTATTGATTGAATGATTTCCCTTGTCACCCTGACAAGCAGCACCTGAACGCTGGGACTCCCTATTGGTTGTAGTCATCACATGTTTTGTTATTTAAACTCTTTGGTTACAATTCCGTCTTTGAGCAGCATTTGTAATGCTATGTTCTGTTTTCTAAACAGTTTGGACTGTAGTTTTGGTGTCATTTTTGTTACTCTTGGCTTTAATACTGCTGCAAGTTGTAATGCTACACAGTGCTAAGCCCTGTCCTGTGTTCTGTTTTCTAAACAGTTTGGAGTGTAGTTTTGGTGTCATTTTTATTACTCTTGGCTTTAATACAGCTGCAAGTTGGTTGGTTGACTGGTGTGACTTCGAAATAAAAGAAACCTCCTGCGTCATGGATGACTTGTTACACATACTACTTCATAGGCTTGAACATTCGATAGGTATACAGGTCCATAATGAACCATCTACCCAGACGGTAAAATATGGAGTGCCTCAAGGCTCAGTACTGAGCCCCCTGTTTTTTCTCTTTATAAGCTTCCCCTAGGCTCTGAAATTAGGAAACATGGCATTCATTTCCATTCTTATGCAGAAGATACACAATTATACCGCTCCATAAAACCTGATGAATTAACCCTGTTAGCCAAACTTGACACATGTATAAGAGATATAAAGACATGGATGACGAACAACTTCCTGCTTTTGAACTCAGATAAAACAGAAGTCATGGTTTTAGGTCCTAAAAAGATTAGGGATATCCTATCCTCATCATAGGGTACATATAGTGATCTTCCACTGACCTCATCCACAAGTGTTAAAAACCTAGGAGTTATAATAGGCGACTGCATATATGAAAAACACCTAACCCTAAAAAAATTCTAACAAAAGGTTTTTCAGCTGTTTTTTGTAGCATTAGGTGTCCTTAAAAACATACTAAAAGTTTACCAAAGTTTGACCACTAGAAAAGTGTAATTTTCAAGATGGCGTCCAAGATGGGCAGAAAGCCCTTAAAATATCCTAACTCCTTCATTATTTGACCTAGCCAAGTAATCTTGGTGTCTAACCCCATGTTTTCTGGGTATATGAATCCATTGGACTTGTCTAAATTGCACTGACATGATTACATACTTATGGAATACATGATTTTGTGAAATTACTGTAAAGATTTATCTTTGTTTGGGGTGAACCAGAGATGTAAACGTTTTAGTCATGTAACTCCTACTCTGTATGTTTTTGGACACATGCCCTTTTTTTTGCTAAAACAGACTTTAGCAAAAAGACATTCAATGTAAAATTTATTGCACCCAAAAGTAACTTAAATTGGAATTGTATAACTTTGATCATAAACAACTCTGAATTAGCCTGAACAGAGGCCTATGTGTGAACCCTCTAAAATGGCCATTCATTCAATTTGAATTAGGTAATGCATTCTCTATAGATGTTTTTGAGTATAAAGGTGTACAATGATTACAATGTACACATATAAAGATATAAAAGGCAAAGTAGCAGTAATGTCAGCTTATTTCACCCCACCCTACACTATCCCATCCAACCCACCACACACTTAATAAACAACAACAAAATATATAATACCAATCAACAAAATAACTAATTAATATAACACAGGCAATAATAAAATGTTAAAAATAATAAAGATTAGATAAAGACTAATGCTTGTGAGGGAGTTCCGCCAGCTCAAATGTTCTCAGGGCTAATAGCAATAGATGCTATGTAAACTAGAAAGGGTGTCCACTTGTCAGAGTTATTGGAAATGGATATTCCTTTACAACCTAGACTGTTATTGCTTAATGATGACTCACAAATTAAGTTTACAGAAAAACAGCATAAAGTCTGCCTTGCAGGCTTTAGCAAAGAAACTAATTGTGCAGAGGTGGATACCGCCACATACACTTCCTGTTAAAAAATGGCTTTTACTTTCAGGATGTTATTATGATGAAACTTTCTACTGCAAGAATTCTTAAAGCTAAAATTTCAACACTACAGATGTGGGAAAGAAGTGCAAAGACAGTTAAGGGCACTCCCAAAGTTTTGGAATATCTCGGGCAAGACCAAAGCATACGCACCAGATCGGCTGGTGACCCCTTGCACCTATTACAAGCACCACTTCTATCAGGGTATATCCTGGCTAACTTAGCATGAGTAAGGTGTGCTCTATACAAGATCTTGCATTGCAACAGGCCATGCCTAGCACACATGGAGGAAGAGTGAACCAGGTCAAGCATATGCTCCCACTGTGTCTCTGAAATTGAAATGGCCAGGTCCTGTTCCCACATGTTTTTCAAGGCTTTGGTAGGGTCTGTGTGTAAAGTATCCAAGAAGCTATGAATAGTACAGATGAAGCATCTTTGACTCGAGTTGAGGGATAGGAGAGAGTACATTTTTGACTCAGGGGGATGTTCAGGGAAGTTGGGAAATAGCTTCTGCACAAAGTGTCTAATTTGAAAATACATAAAGAGACCGTTAGTAGACCAGAGACGAAACGAAGGGTCGGAACGGGATGGAGGAAATAAGTGGTTGTTGGAAACGGGGGCAACGGTGAAGAATCTATTCAAGCTGAATTGATGGTATTCCAGACTATTGGATTTGTGACATTGTAACTGAGAGGAAATCACTGAGTGAAGTGAGTAATTTGAGAAGGAAAGTTCTGTGTGGACCCAGGGAGGTTGACTGCCGGTTTGCTCCTCCAGAAGAAGGAGTTAATGGCAATCCAGTGTAGGAAAAAAAAAGATTTTTTGATTATCACTGGGATGTGTTGGAAGAGGTAAAGGAATTTGGGTAGTATTGCCATTTTTATCAAGTTGATAAAACTTGATCCTCACTACGGAGCCAGATCGCTAAGGGTTTAATCGCAAAGTGCAAACTAG
Source organism: Alosa alosa (assembly GCF_017589495.1). Lineage (NCBI taxonomy): Eukaryota > Metazoa > Chordata > Actinopteri > Clupeiformes > Clupeidae > Alosa > Alosa alosa. Next base: position 26,445,176 of record NC_063205.1, on the reverse strand, counting down.
AAAATGTAATTTCGAGGAATTACCAGTGCATGAAAAAGCAAAATATACATTAACATAAAATGCAAAAACAAACTTTTATTTGAAAACAGTTGTGGGCAGAGGAAACAGTTGGCGGGAGTCATAGTTGATGACAACTGAGAGTTGAAATGGCTGAACAGTTAAATAGTTGAATAGTTTAAATTGTTAAATTATTTAATAGGGAATTATTGTAGTGAGGACTTTTATTTTGAAACAGTTGTGGGCAGAGGAAACAGTTGGCGGGAGTTATAGTTCATGTCAACTAACAGTTGCAATGGCTGAATAGTTAAATCAGGGCCAATTCCCGCGACCTAATGTCAAAATAATAATGTAATTTGGCTCTTGAGGGTATATTTTTTTTTAATTGCGACAAACAACAACACTGGTTAAAATAGACGATAGCTCTACGTACGGTGACAAATCCCATTTGTACTCTCCTCCACTAGTTGCTAAACATCCAGAGCTTTGATTCAAGCCCAAATTCTCTGCACAAAGTTTTCAGGAAATACTAATATACGCTAGCCTAGAAATCTAGACGCACCCTAGCGGCGGCAAATTAATTTGCTCAGCTTGTACGTCTAGTATCGAACCATAGGGATTTCTATTGGCTTAGCACCGTGGATGTTCTCCAATCACAGCGCTCTATTTTGTTAGAGAGTCTTAAGGCGGGCTTAACAGGATAACGACAGTCCTGCGACTGTGAACAACAAGGAAGGTGGCTATGGCGAACGAAGAGCGGTTGTTTGTATCGGCGTTGGCGTCAACTTTGGAGGAGTTGGACTTGTGCTTTTCTTTGAAAGTTGAGCAACACAATGCACTTAAGTCATTACTTTCGAAGAAGGATGTATTTGCCGCTTTGCCGAATCGGATACGGATATGGTCGTAGCGCTGGCCTATTGCATGCCTAGGCAGTTTGAAAGACAATTCTCTGCCCGCCCCTTGGATTAAGCGAGGTGAATGGTTCGATGCCAGACTATACATCTCAATGATATAGGATGGCCCCGCCAGGCTAAATATACGCGAGAAACACAAAGAGGTGCATTTGTTTGTAATGACGCGGAAGCGATGCAGGCCATAATTTTGCACAAATTGAAGTAGAAATAGGCTGACACCAAATGTTGAAAAAATGTTCACTTGTGATGAAGTCTTGGGTAGGCTATGCTATTCACCTAATCTGATTCTGAAGGAGAATATCTGCCTTTTGGAGATTATGATCGACTATTGACAGTGATTGTCACGGTGCGTCTGTGAATGGAGGTGCGTCTTTGCGTGTATACGATGGTGTCCACTAAGCATGCCATGCTTATTGATGATCGTGTCTGTAATGGACGTGGTACAGACAGCAGGGGTAGTAAAAATAGGGCTCTGAAGAACTACAGTCACCCATGACAGGAACTGATTTGACCAGTTTACTTTATTGTAGGCCATATAATAACGGTTTGTGGTTATAGGCTAGTAATAGTTTACTATTGTTGGTTTACATCTTAGGCCTACTGTTCTCTACTTGCCTCTTTGCGCTACAACCTGTCTAGCAAGAAAATTGTTCCCGCCAAATTATTTGTAACCCCAGAACTTCTGCCTCCAACTGAGTCCTCAACCAAATGTCACTGCCAAAGGTTTTACTTCCAGATCATGGTGTGGATTGGAAAGGAAGGTGACATGAACACAGTGGATTACCAGTTATGACTAGTAAGACTGCTGCCCCAGAAAGCAGATGATCCACTGCATTTGCACGTCTGCCTGCCGAACACAACGGTGCAGTTGCAGGGCATATGGACTACCATGCATGCCTGCTTGTGGAGCATGTCAAGTTGGGAATTGCGAGAATCACTATAATCAACCTCTATGGGAGGAAGAGTGTGACGACTAATGGTAAATCTAGTGAAGGTCACAGTGCAAAAAAGTATAAAAGATAAACCAGAATAAGAGGAAACAACTAAAGAAAACAGAAAAAGATATGTATAAATAAGAAAAGTATTAAAAAATAAAAGGGGTTAGCGGTACTGAGCCTTCACGGTTCCAGACCTGTTTTGACTAATTTTACAGTACCACACAATTCTAATGAATTTATTCTTTATTGGAATCAAAAGAATGGTTATGAACCACAGAAACCACCAACACTTGGTAAAATGATTTGAGAAAGGAGAAATATGCAGTGACTTAAGGGAAATTTACTTATTTTTTGCATGAATATAGTTGTAACCAATTGCTTTAATATATAATGGTACTTGTAATCACTTATCTATCATGCAAATATGCTAATTAGAATGTTACATGGCCAAAACATGTACCAGGTACCATTCATGTACCATTTTTCCTGGTCTAGGAGGAATACAAAGGAGTAATGGTCATTTTAACGACCTGATGGCGGCCATTTTGAAAATGGGGCCTTTCTTGGAGTCAAACTTTGGTAAACTTTTAGTATGTTTTTAAGTACATCTGATACTACTATAAACCACTGAGAAACCTTTTGTTAGAATTTTTTTGGGGTCAAACCATATTTGCGGCTGACTATAATTAACCAGGACCTATCACTAAATAATCACATAAAACAGATCACCAAAACTTAATTTTACCATTTAAGGAACATTTCAAAGATAAGGAAGTCCTTATCCTTACTAGATGCCGAAAAAAATATTCCATGCTTTTGTCACTTCAGGGATAGACTATTGCAATGCTCTATATTCTGGCTGCAATAACACCTGTCTAAAGAGCTTACATCTTATAGAAAATGCAGCTGCTCGCACACTCACTAGGACCAAAAAATATGAACATATTATTTCCCCCATCCTAGCATCTTTACACTGGCAACCTGTTAAACGTCACATGACTTCAAAATATTACTTCTAACATACAAAGCCTTAAATGGCTGGGCACCTGAATATATTAAAGGTCTCCTAGCCCCATATAACCCACCTAGACTGCTACGATCACAGAATACTGGACTTTTTGTAATCCCAAGAATTTCAGAGCTTTCTGCTACCGCGCACCCCTCCTCTGGAATAATCTCCCTCTCTCAATTCGATTAGCAGACACCTTACCTATTTTTAAGTCTAGACTTAAAACATACCTCTTCAGGGCTTCCCATATTTAGGTATGGTGCAGTGTGGAACTTTAACCACCTCAGGGTTTTTTGGAATGGGCCACCCTGCTGTTTCCTCGTGTGACTGGCACTGATACTGACCATACCTGCGCTGGTGTTGACTACCCTTCACCATGCCTTAGTTATGATGCTACAGCATAGTGCTGTCATGGACTTTTCATGTGTCATGCCATACCTCTCTCCCCCTCCCTCTCTCTCTCAACTCTCCCTCTCTTGCCTTTTCTCTCTATGGTATAACACTATAGTACCATTTATATACTTATTGATATTAACCATCAGCCATCATTGTGTTTAGTTTTAGTTTTAGTTTATTACTTTAGTTGACAGGGACCATGTACAGAACTAGTTCAATACCAGAGTGAGCTAGTTAGCTAATTTGCATCTGTGGTCCCTGGGCAGGAGTTAAAAAGAAAAATACATACAAAACATTACAGGCAGTATCAGCAACAAGACAACAACAACAACATTACAGATATAGCATCATACAAATTTAATAATACATTTGGTGTTCTACAGTATATACAGTTTCAATGATCGCATGATTGATTCTCTTTCAGCCAAGTCTTCAAAGAAGTTTTAAAACTGTTCAGAGTTGCACATTCCTAATATGTAGTGGAACTGAGTTCCATTTCCCAGTAGCTTGGAATGAGAATGCTGATTGCCCAAAAGCGGTTTTCCTATATTTAGTGGAACAATCACCTCTCATTGAGGCCCTGGATACTCTAACATTGTCCCTGCAGAGTGACACACATTGATTGAGTGGTGGTGGTGCAAGTTATCAACAATTGTAATCTCCTGTCCTTTGACAAAAATGTCAGGTTGTTGCTGTGCATTTCTCTTGTTGGAGAAGTACATACCAACTGTTTTACTGACATTAAGAGTCAGACAGTTGCTAGTTAGCCAGTCTGACACTTTGTGTAGTACTGCAGTGAGTTTTGATGCAGCCTGTTTTCTATCCTCAGCATGTGTGTAGATAACTGTGTCGTCTGCATACATTTGTATTTGGACTTCTGGGCAAATCAAAGGTAGGTCATTACTATATAAGCTAAATAATATTGGACCTAAAACTGATCCCTGTTGGACTCCAATGGTACTATTAGCAAAAGAAGAGCACGCATTCTTAATTCTAGTGCACTGCTTTCTTAAATCTAAATAAGACTCCATCCATGTTAGAGCTTTAGACGATAAGTTAAACTTTGACAACTTAGACAACAGAACATTATGATTTACAGTGTCAAACGTTTTTTTTTTAAGGTACCATATGTAAGATTGTGGCCATAACTGGTACTGCAATCATTTTAAAATTACTGTAGAGTGGTGCATCCCCTCCCCCTCCCCCCTGACTGGCAGAGCTGGCTACCCGGATGCCGAAACACTACTGACTTTGTGATTAGTACATAGGTGGAGCGTGGCACATCAGGCCAAAACACAACATGACATGACAAAACAGAACATCAACATCAGTTGAGGGCTGCAACTTCACTTTTTATATGACAATATCCTGGCCGGACTACTATTGTTAGTGATATAAGTATTTGAAATGAACATGATTTCTTAATGTCTAGTGACATATCAGGGCCATTTTATGATTTTATGATTTAATTGAAATACATTTCTTACATACAGTTCCTTTAAATCGAGGAAAACAGCACCTACAACACCTCCATTATCAAGACTGGATTTAATTTGCTCAATAAACTAGCAGTTTGCAGTCTCTGTTGAATGATATTCTCTAAATCCAAATTGCATAGAATGCAGTGGAAAATGGCCTTGCTTTAAGTGGGCTATCAACTGGTCACACACTATCCTTTCAGTTACTTTGGAGATTATCGGAAGTATACTGATGGGTCTGTAGTTGATAATGTCAGTTATATCACCAGCCTTAAAAACAGGAGTTATCACTGCTGACTTCCAGGGAGTGGAGAAAAAACTGTAATTGACAGGTTTACCAGATGTGTAATTGGGAGTAGAGAGGATACTTTTATACTTCCTCACAAACCACAGTCACAGTCAAAAATATCCTTAGCCTTAGTGTTCTTAAACTGGCTTTCAGAACACTTAAGGCCCTCATCTCACCTGAAGTCCCATCCTTACGACTGCCCTATCATCACCTGTTGCTGTCACCCTGCCCGGATTCCTGGCCCACGCAGCCTAGCGACCCACTACTTGCCCTATGACAACTCCTAATCCCCCTGGGCAATTCATTTCCTACACTGGACTATTTGAACTTTCTGACACTAAATAGGATTCATGCATTATCATGTGCAATGTTTTGGTGCTCTATAATAGAAATTAAATTGAAAATTTAAATTGTCAATTTAACACCTCCCAATAGTGCCAGCACCTCGGAGGGTGTGCATTGTTTTCTATATTTATACATGATTTGTATAGTTACAATGTGTACAAATAACAATGTCAAATGAGACACAGCCAAAGCTTATACATACTTGTTACTAGTATGCTCACATTCAGGCGAAGCACTGCTACTTGGATGGAGTGATTTGTAGGCAGCAAAGCTCTGGTGTTACTTCTTTAAACCCCAAGGAGCAGTGATTTCCCTGAATGAAAACATAGATCCAAGTATGTACAGTATATGTTTACAAAATGGCTGTGTCTCATTTGACATTGTTATTTGTACACAAACCAATACAAATCACAGAATATAAATAGAAAAATGTTGGAATTATTTTGTCACTCTTGGGAATGTGCAGGCTATTTAAGCCAGCTACTTTGAGGCACCTGTGCTAAGATGGGCTAGCAGTGGGTGAATCAGACCGACTAACTACACGTACGGAGATGAGAAGGGTATGTTTAAACTAGACCCCAGCGCATTTGTTTTGAGAATAATGGCGTGATCAAAATGTCCTTGTTTGCTTCTTTCCGCCATTTACTGTAAGCTCAGCGCGAAAAAAAATGCATTGCTTCTTCTGTAGCCTACGGAAAATGTGTAATTTTAATTGGTTGTCAATTCACTAGGAGTCCTGTGTATCGTAGCAACGAGAACAAGACTGTGCTGTGGTTACATTTTGGCCCTCAGAGTTCAGGTAGGAGGGCCCCTTAGCAGGATTTTGCTTAGGGCCCCATGGAGGTCTGAACTGGCACTGTCTAAAACAGAAAGAATAGAGGCAGCAAAGCTTGGAGTTATTTCAGAAGGGCAAGAACAAGGTAAGATAGGTGTGCATACCATACCATTTATTCCCGCAGGAACCCTTTAAAGCAATGTCAGTTCTTGGTGGCTCAAGCAACTAGTTATGCATGCATCCTTAAAGATGTAAGCTATGTTCATGGATGTAAGCTAATTCATGAACATCCATGAAGGCTACTGAACATTGTGCTATTCTTGCCAAATTAATTGTTGGCTGCCACTTTCAGGCTAGATCTCTGAAATATAGGTCCATACCTGTCAACACTCCCGTTTTTCCCGGGTTTCTCCCGTATTTCAAGGTCATCTCCCAGCACCCTCCCGTTTTGTTATTTCTCCCGGAAAACTCCCGTAATTTGCATGGCCATCAAACTTCATTTTAAAATCATTGATCCATTCAGGTTGCCAGATTGTGTATGAAATACACCCTACACATACACGATCACTTAGTTTCAATTTCAACCGTTTTGTCATAGGCTAAAACCTGGCAACCCAAAACCCAAATAAGGAAGCGGGTGCCGACTGCGCAGCCTGAGTCTCGTCGTAAGCAAGCAGGCTAGTTGAATGGCCTACTCCAGAACTAGCTGTTGTGAAATTGTTGGGAATTTAATTGATTAACACATCACATAAACTGTTATTGAGTGGTGTTGATATACTGAACTTGTGCCCTCGGAACCAAATCTGACAGCAAGCAGCTTTGGAGTTTTGGAAGTAGGCTGCAGGCAGGCAGCTGAGGGATACATAACTGGCATGCGTAAGGTAATGGTAAGGGAAAAGCAACGACCGAAATGCAGTGTTGAAACACGGTATGAAACGATTAAATATGCAAACACAGATCCGTATAAACACTGACCCCTCGAAAAAAAATCTCCCATTTTTGGAAAGCTAAATGTTGACAGGTATGTATAGGTCTATCCAAAGTATTTCTCTTTTCCTTAAAGGTTGTATCAGCGATGGCAGGGTAATGTCACTTTTGTTGATGTTGAAACAAAACAGAGAGCTAGCTCGCTACCCCCTCCCCCTCCCTTTTGTGCAATTGAAACTCTCCTGAACACACATCTCGTCGGTTATTGGTTGGAACACTTTATTTTGCCTTTGAGTGGTTGACAACACTTGTTGATAGCATTTGTTTTGTGTGCAGATCTCAGAGCCTAGGCTGCCTACAGAGACTTGTTTTTTTACGGCCTGCTTATGGGGCGGGCAGCTAGCGAATCGTTAGGAAAGATTAGATGAATGTGATCATTTATGTTTGGGCCTTTTTTGGGCCTGCAATCACTGATACAACCTTTAAAGGAGAAATCCGGCGAGTTTTTCACATAGATCTCTGTTTCTCAAAGTCACCGAGTGCTATCGGTACAAAAAAAAACAAAACAATCGGTTTTACCTAGCTCGAGTTGCTACAACCAGGCAGCTTGCTGCGCTACACTCTGGGGGCATATCCATGAGCTCTCATTTACATACCACAGAGTGTAGTGCTGTAGCTGCCTGGCTGCATTAGCTGCTGACTGTAGAAACTCAAACTTTCGGGGTTTTTTTGTACCGACAGCACCCGGTGTCCTCATGAAGCGGAGATCTATATGGAAACTCACCGGATTTCCCTTTTAACTCAGATGATCCATAGGCACCAAGTAGCCTTGTCAAGGAAGGAATTCAAAAATAATGACGCAATTGCTCATCAACAACCTTATATTTCTCTTCTACTTATCTCGTAGGTCTAATTAACTAACTCATTTTCTATTTAATGGATAGTGATTAACTATGTAATCATTTATTTTTTGTTAATAATTGAATTAATTCATACTATAAAGCAGATATTACACCAGACATTTGATCATTTGTGTAGTTATTTGCTAAAAGGGTTTTGTTTTTTTTAAATTTCAACATAATTTGAATGCACTTCCGGTTTAAGCCCCACTCATTTCCTGGTTCTATCCACATACAGATACAAATACAAATGCGAATGATTGCTCCGCTTCACACCCCTATCGGGCACCATCACCCATCCCCACCTCACTGGCTCCCTCTGGGTTCTGCACTCCAGTTTCAAGGCTGGGCTCGGTATGCCAGTCCCCATTCCCCTCCTGTTGAGCCTCCAGTGCTTGCTGCTCTGGAACAGCTACAGCCGATGCCGCTTCCAGCTGCAGTTCAGCAACTGGCGATGCACTTGGTGACACATCCCTCGCAGCACAGTCCACGTCAGGCTGCAGACTGGCCTGGGATGGCGACAAAGCAGGTGGGTCAGTTATTTCAGAAAGGCAAGAGCAAGGTAAACTACGTAGGTGTGCATACCATACTATTTATTCCTGTAGGAACCCTTTAAAGCAATGTCAGTTCTTGGCGGCTCAAGCAACTAGCTATGCATTAATCCTTAAAGGTGTAAGCTATGTTTTGAAATTCATGAACGTCATTGAAGGCTACTGAACATTGTGCTATTCGTGCCAGATGAATTGTTGGCTCCCACTTTTAGGCTAGATCTTGTGATGAGATATAGGCCTATTCAAAGTATTTATCTTTTCCTTAAAGGAGAAATCCGGCAAGTCTTCACATAGATCTCCATTTCTCAAAGTCACCGAAAGTGCTGTCGGTACAAAAAAATGAAAACAATCGGTTTTACCTAGCTCAAGTAGCCACAGTCAGCGGCATTACGCTACACTCTGGGGCATGTCCATGAGCTCTCATTTACATACCACAGAGTGTAGCTGTAGCTGTCTGGCTACATTAGCTGCTGACTGTAGAAACTTGAGCTTTCGTTTTTTTCATACCGACAGCACCCGGTGTCCTCGAGAAGCGGAGATCTATTGGCCTGGAAAATCCAGACCCTGATAATCTTGAAAGATTAAGGGTCTGGCAAAGAGCAATGTAATGGCCCAACTCGAGGGGCGGCAACAAGCATGCATTTAAAAATCTCACTGCACGCAATTGGATAACACTAGACCATGTTTCCTCTGAATGATTTCGACTTCGACGCAATCGATAACACTACTTAACAATGTGTACTGTCCTCCAACGCTGTAGCCATATCTTCACCAGTTTAGCTGGTTCCCCCGGAATGCAAGGGGAAAAAGTAACGTGCATCATTAGCTTTTTGCCAGAGTGTCTCGCAGAGACAATTCCATTGTGATTTCACGCGAGAACTCTGGATTTCCAGGGTAGAGATCTATATGGAAACTCACCGGATTTCCCTTTAACTCAGATGATCCATAGGCACCAAGTACTGTAGTCTAGGCCCATAGCCTTTTCAAAAGGAATTAAAATGTAATGACGCAATTGCTCATCAACAACCTTATATTTCTGTTATACTTATCTCGTAGGTCTAATTAACTAACTAATTTTATATTTAATGGATAGTGATTAACTATGTAATCATTTATTTTTTGTTAATAATTGAATTAATTCATACTATAAAGCAGATATTACACCAGACATTTGATCATTTGTGTAGTTATTTGCTAAATGAGTTTTGTTTTTTAAATTTCAACATAATTTGAACGCACTTCCAGTTTAAGCCCCGCTCATTTCCTGGTTCTATCCACATACAGATTCAAATACAAATGCTAATGATTGCTCCGCTTCACACCCCTATCGGGCACCATCACCCATCCCCACCTCACTGGCTCCCTCTGGGTTCTGCACTCCCAGTTTCAAGGCTGGGCTCCGGTATGCCAGTCCCCATTCCCCTCCTGTTGAGCCTCCAGTGCTTGCTGCTCTGGAACAGCTACAGCCGATGCTGCCTCCAGCTGCAGTTCAGCAACTGGCGATGCACTTGGTGACACATCCCTCGCAGCACTGTCCACGCCAGGCTGCTGCAACCCTGACTGGCCTGGGATGGCGACAAAGAAGGTGGGTCAGAGTTATTTCAGAAAGGCAAGAGCAAGGTAAACTACGTAGGTGTGCATACCATACCATTTATTCCTGTAGGAACCCTTTAAAGCAATGTCAGTTCTTGGCGGCTCAAGCAACTAGCTATGTATACATCCTTAAAGGTGTAAGCTATGTTTTTTGAAATTCATGAACGCCATTGAAGGCTACTGAACATTGTGCTATTCGTGCCAGATGAATTGTTGGCTCCCACTTTTAGGCTAGATCTTGTGATGAGATATAGGCCTATTCAAAGTATTTATCTTTTCCTTAAAGGAGAAATCCGGCAAGTCTTCACATAGATCTCCATTTCTCAAAGTCACCGAGTGCTGTCGGTACAAAAAAATGAAAACAATCGGTTTTACCTAGCTCAAGTAGCCACAGTCAGCAGCTTACTGCGCTACACTCTGGGGGCATGTCCATGAGCTCTCATTTACATACCACAGAGTGTAGCGCTGTAGCTGTCTGGCTACATTAGCTGCTGACTGTAGAAACTTGAGCTTTCGTTTTTTTCATACCGACAGCACCCGGTGTCCTCGAGAAGCGGAGATCTATTGGCCTGGAAAATCCAGACCCTGATAATCTTGAAAGATTAAGGGTCTGGCAAAGAGCAATGTAATGGCCCAACTCGAGGGGCGGCAACAAGCATGCATTTAAAAATCTCACTGCACGCAATTGGATAACACTAGACCATGTTTCCTCTGAATGATTTTGGACTTCGACAATCGGATAACACTACTGAACAATGTGTACTGTCCTCCAACGTTGCAGCTATATCTTCACCAGTTTAGCTGGTTCCCCGGAATGCAAGGGGAAAAAGTAACGTGCATCATTGCTCTTTGCCAGAGTGTCTCGCAGAGACAATTCCATTGTGCTCTCGCGAGAACTCTGGATTTCCAGGGTAGAGATCTATATGGAAACTCGCCGGATTTTCCTTTTAACTCAGATGATCCATAGGCACCAAGTACTGTAGTCTAGGCCCATAGCCTTTTCAAGTAAGGAATTAAAATGTAATGACGCAATTGCTCATCAAGCAACCTTATATTTCTGTTATACTTATCTCGTAGGTCTAATTAACTAACTAATTTTATATTTAATGGATAGTGATTAACTATGTAATCATTTATTTTTTGTTAATAATTGAAGTAATTCATACTATAAAGCAGATATTACACCAGACATTTGATCATTTGTGTAGTTATTTGCTAAATGAGTTTTGTTTTTTTAAATTTCAACATAATTTGAACGCACTTCCAGTTTAAGCCCCGCTCATTTCCTGGTTCTATCCACATACAGATTCAAATACAAATGCGAATGATTGCTCCGCTTCACACCCCTATCGGGCACCATCACCCATCCCCACCTCACTGGCTCCCTCTGGGTTCTGCACTCCGGTTTCAAGGCTGGGCTCGGTATGCCAGTCCCCATTCCCCTCCTGTTGAGCCTTCAGTGCTTGCTGCTCTGGAACAGCTACAGCCGATGCTGCCTCCAGCTGCAGTTCAGCAACTGGCGATGCACTTGGTGACACATCCCTCGCAGCACTGTCCACGTCAGGCTGCATTCCCCCTGAACCCTGACTGGCCTGGGATGGCGACAAAGAAGGTGGGTCAGAGTTATTTCAGAAAGGCAAGAGCAAGGTAAACTACGTAGGTGTGCATACCATACCATTTATTCCTGTAGGAACCCTTTAAAGCAATGTCAGTTCTTGGCAGCTCAAGCAACTAGCTATGTATACATCCTTAAAGGTGTAAGCTATGTTTTGAAATTCATGAACGTCATTGAAGGCTACTGAACATTGTGCTATTCGTGCCAGATGAATTGTTGGCTCCCACTTTTAGGCTAGATCTTGTGATGAGATATAGGCCTATTCAAAGTATTTATCTTTTCCTTAAAGGAGAAATCCGGCAAGTCTTCACATAGATCTCCATTTCTCAAAGTCACTGAGTGCTGTCGGTACAAAAAAACAAAAACAATCGGTTTTACCTAGCTCAAGTAGCCACAGTCAGCAGCTATCGCAGCCAGGCAGCTTACTGCGTTACACTCTGGGGGCATGTCCATGAGCTCTCATTCACATACCACAGAGTGTAGCGCTGTAGCTGCCTGGCTACATTAGCTGCTGACTGTAGAAACTTGAGCTTTTGGTTTTTTCGTACCGACAGCACCCGGTTTCCTCGAGAAGCGGAGATCTATATGGAAACTCGCCGGATTTCCCTTTTAACTCAGATGATCCATAGGCACCAAGTAGGTCCATAGCCTTGTCAAGGGAGGAATTCAAATGTAATAACGCAATTGCTCATCAAGCAACCTTATATTTCTCTTATACTAACTCGTAGGTCTAATTAACTAACTACGAATGATTGCTCCGCTTCACACCCCTATCGGGCACCATCACCCATCCCCACCTCACTGGCTCCCTCTGGGTTCTGCACTCCGGTTTCAAGGCTTGGCTCGGTATGCCAGTCCCCATTCCCCTCCTGTTGAGCCTCCAGTGCTTGCTGCTCTGGAACAGCTACCGCCGATGCCGCCTCCAGCTGCAGTTCAGCAACTGGCGATGCACTTGGTGACACATCCCTCGCAGCACAGTCCACGTCAGGCTGCATTCCCCCTGTACCCTGACTGGCCTGGGATGGCGACAAAGCAGGTGGGTCAGTTATTTCAGAAAGGCAAGAGCAAGGTAAACTACGTAGGTGTGCATACCATACAATTTATTCCTGCAGGAACCCTTTAAAGCAATGTCAGTTCTTGGCGGCTCAAGCAACTAGCTATGCATGCATCCTTAAAGGTGTAAGCTATGTTTTGAAATTCATGAACGTCATTGAAGGCTACTGAACATTGTGCTATTCGTGCCAGGTGAATTGTTGGCTCCCACTTTTAGGCTAGATCTTGTGATGAGATATAGGCCTATTCAAAGTATTTATCTTTTCCTTAAAGGAGAAATCCGGCAAGTCTTCACATTAGGGTTGGGTATCGTTTGGGTTTTATCCGATACCGGTGCTAAATCGATACTTTTAAAACGGTGCCGGTGCCGAAACGGTGCCTGAACCGGTACTTTGTTTTAAAAATGTTTTAAATTAAAATGATCTGAAGCATGAATTGCTTTTTTTTATTGATAAGACAAATTTGAACATGAAATTGAACTGTTATATTCAATTCACTATCAATATCTCATTGCTCCTACGAATAATACATTTAAATGTTAAAACAGCTTGCCATGCATGCACACTGCTTTCAAGTTTACCCAGTGTAGGCGGTTTGCCATAAGGTATGTTAAAACCGCTTGCCATAAAACTGGCAGGTCATGGACAACGGCATTTGCAAGGAAGCAAATCTAACAGGGACTCTACTTTCCAGTTAATTCAGTGTATTCCCAAATGCTTCAAGCAATTTCATGTCTTAATCCATAACACGCAGTAGTTTTGAACATGTTAGGCTACATGTCGGTGTTGAAGTGTTTAGATTCCCAGCGCTAGCCTAGTAGACATTTTAACAGCAACTATGGCTAGCGCTAACACCAGTCAGCTGATTTTAATTAGCGATAACGTACGGAGATGGTTTCGTAGCCTCTTTGACAGCTCAGTGACATCAGGTATGTAACCTACATATTTATGTTTTTGCCAGCTTACTTTTAACATTATCTTCATATTCATTGTGATGCTATATGGGCCTCATGCACATGAAAGATTAATAGCCTATGCTATTATGTTGTTTAACACACCGTGAAATAAAGTTTTCACCTTACAACTTTGCTGATAACATTTCAAATAAATGTCAGTTAGCGCATTAGCAAGGATATTGTGTAACGTATAGGCTAGCCTACTGTTGATGTTGTTTCATAGCCTTTTGCTTGTGTGTAGTTAGGCCCACTGCTAGATTTTGACAAGAGCTCGCAATATCGCTTTAAAGTAAGCTACTTGGGCTCACGCAAGCTGTCAAACACTGTCCACTCGCCTATGTGGTGCACCCCTCTGGTTTATACATCCAGTGTTTATCATGTTAGCTAACTGTATCTGGATGTGTTGCTATCAGAGCAAGACGTTAAGACGTTAGAGATGGCGCATGACATGCAGTGATGCCTCGAAAAAAAAAAAAAAAAACGCTATTTAAGCACCGAAATGAGGCACCGAAATCCATGTTGTTATTTGATGCAGTTACTACCGTTTGCGTCGGCACCGGTGCCATATTAGAACCGTGTTTCGGTGCCCAACCCTACTTCACATAGATCTCCATTTCTCAAAGTCACTGAGTGCTGTCGGTACAAAAAAATGAAAACAATCGGTTTTACCTAGCTCTGGGGGCATGTCCATGAGCTCTCAATTACATACCACAGAGTGTAGCGCTGTAGCTGTCTGGCTACATTAGCTGCTGACTGTAGAAACTTGAGCTTTCGTTTTTTTTCGTACCGACAGCACCCGGTGTCCTCGAGAAGCGGAGATCTATTGGCCTGGAAAATCCAGACCCTGATCATCTAGAAAGATTAAGGGTCTGGCAAAGAGCAATGTAATGGCCCAACTCGAGGGGCGGCAACAAGCATGCATTTAAAAATCTCACTGCACGCAATTGGATAACACTAGACCATGTTTCCTCTGAATGATTTCGGACTTCGACGCAATCGGATAACACTACGAACAATGTGTACTGTCCTCCAACGTTGCAGCGCTATATCTTCACCAGTTTAGCTGGTTCCCCGGAATGCAAGGGGAAAAAGTAACGTGCATCATTGCTCTTTGCCAGAGTGTCTCCAGAGAGACAATTCCATTGTTAACTCTCGCGAGAACTCTGGATTTCCAGGGTAGAGATCTATATGGAAACTCGCCGGATTTTCCTTTTAACTCAGATGATCCATAGCCACCAAGTAGTCTAGGCCCATAGCCTTTTCAAGGAAGGAATTCAAATGTAATGATGCAATTGCTCATCAAGCAACCTTATATTTCTGTTATACTTATCTCGTAGGTCTAATTAACTAACTAATTTTATATTTAATGGATAGTGATTAACTATGTAATCATTTATTTTTTGTTAATAATTGAATTAATTCATACTATAAAGATATTACACCAGACATTTGATCATTTGTGTAGTTATTTGCTAAATGAGTTTTGTTTTTTTAAATTTCAACATAATTTGAACGCACTTCCAGTTTAAGCCCCGCTCATTTCCTGGTTCTATCCAAATACAGATACAAATACAAATGCGAATGATTGCTCCGCTTCACACCCCTATCGGGCACCATCACCCATCCCCACCTCACTGGCTCCCTCTGGGTTCTGCACTCCGGTTTCAAGGCTTGGCTCGGTATGCCAGTCCCCATTCCCCTCCTGTTGAGCCTCCAGTGCTTGCTGCTCTGGAACAGCACAGTCCACGTCAGGCTGCATTCCCCCTGTACCCTGATTGAGTGGCAATGGGGATGGCAATGGGGATCTCAATGACTCCCCTGAAGCAGACAGAGGGACAAAAGGTTTCAGTCAGTTAAAATGTACTACCATTTCAGGTCCCCCTTCAGGCAAAACCAACCTATAAAGCACATTTGAAATGAATTCTAACAATTTATATGGGCTTTTATAACGGCTCTGCATTTTTTTACTGAACCCCCCCCCCCCCCCACCCTTCCTGGCTTTATTTTGGACCCACACCAACTCCCCAACAGTGTAGTACTGATGGTTGACTTTGCCATCAAATACAGCCTTCTGCTGTCCTCAGGCCTGGTCTTGATGTCTTTTGACCGCCCCAACCACTGTAGACAGTATGTCAGTTAGCCCCACCACATAATCCGTTACTGCAGAGAACCATTCCCTATGATAAGTGTCCCACATCACATCCACAGAGAGAATTATCTCCCGCCCAAACAAAACCTTATATGTGTGAACCCAGTAGAAGCGTGAACACTGCTCCTATAGGCCATAAGAACATAGGGTAACAATATATCCCAGTTACACTGGTTGTCTTCCACAAACAATGGCAACATGAACAATAGGGTGCGATTAAACCTCTCAACCATCCTATGAGATTCAGGATGGTAGGGAGATGTTTGTGTTTTATGTATACAGAGCAGTTGACAAACCAGTTTGTGGACTCAACATTTGGACTCAAATGTTTGTGGACTCAACATTTCTGACTTGGCCAGACTGGATGCTATGTGGAGCCCCAAACCGACACCCACTGTTCTACCAGGACCTGAGCCACCAATGCAGCGCATAAGCTTCCGTCTATGTTGACAACAAGTAATCACCCACTACTAAAATGCATTTATTTTTATTTGGGGCTTCAGGCAATGGACCCAATATCCATGGCAAGGCACTCTAACGGTCAAAATGTAGGGTGGCTCTAGGAGAAGGCCCCTGAGACTTGCGAGAGGCACAGTCTGGGCATGCTCTACAAAACTGCTGAACATCCCTAAACCATCCGGGCCAATAAAAACGGTCTTTAACTTTAGCCTGCAGATTTTGAATCCCTAGGTGGGCATCAAACACATTACAGCATTTGCACCACAAAAGCATCAGCTAAATGAATAAATAAACCGTAAGTTTGTAAGTTTATGCTGTTAATGTCAAGTTGTCCTGACATTGACACGTTATACCATCTTGGTTAATGTGATGTTGTCATGACAAAGTGGTCAGAAGGTTATGTCAGCTTGGTGAATGTCAAGTTGTCATATAATGAAGACATCCCAAACAAGGTCAACTTGACAGTCAAAATTACATTAAAAAAACAAGATTAATGAAACTTTAACATTCAAAACCACTACTTATTGTTCATGACAGGTATCATGGCATGGTTGTGACAGTGTCATGAACACCCCTCCCCATGCACACCCCTACCATTACCATTTATTAAATTTCAATCATATTCTTTAGTATCCCCTTCAGTTTTACCTTCACTTTGGTCTGACTGCTGTTGATTCAATGGCATTCTTTCTGCATTGTTCTCTGTCTGCTGATCCTTCTCTTCATTTTGCCAACCCACATAAATCAGCAAAACGATGTAGACCACTATCAACAAAGCAAGGGTAATAAACAGCCCTATGGACACTCTCTGAAATAGATGGATTGGCATGTGTTAATCGCTTTTCGAATTTTCTCATTCTTAGTACACTATGGAAATAGTTAGCAGACACTTGTATCTAAAGTATAACTAAAATGTAATGCAATGAATCATAATTATTATAATTATAATAATTTAGACCCATCCTGTTATCAAACATTACAATATCATACCTGAGAATAATTGAACAGCTTGGTTGATTTAATTATTCCTTCTTTATGTAGAGTTTGGTTACTATGATCCGGTTCGCACCACTTTGTAGGCATTCCTTTCAAGGAGTCAGACGCTGTCCAAACACCATCCAAATCGCTCTTCTGACATAGATAGTAGTGTCCCTCTGAGTACCACAGTGTGAGCCAAGTGAATATGGAGATACAACATGACAAGACAACAATACATGCGTAACATATTTTCATGTTTCTTCTTTTTTTCTTTTCTTCATCTTTAGCTTGTTCTTTGTTTTCTTCTTTTTCCTTTTTCAGCAGTTTTGTGTAATGATGGAATTGGATGAGCATAGTAAGACAGATAATTATGATACCTGAACTACTCACAAGCCCACAGAAAACTAAATTGTTATCTGGGTTGCAAGGACAAATGAACTCTTTTTCTATCAGTTTTTCCACTACAGCAAGGACAACACATGATAACACAATATCCACCTGAAGGATGAACTTAGAAAATGAAGAAAACATCTTGCCCCTTTCTAATGCTCTACATATCACAAAAAATATTTTAGAATAGCAGGTTGTTCTTATATATACCCTGCCACCCTAAGAGAGGTGTTCCTGTGGCATTAACCCATCTGATTGGCTAATTCAATAACACTTCCTACCCTCTTTTTGCAGTGGTCTCTAATGTGCTATAGAAGATATATAAGATAGTGAGCCTTGTGATCAGCATTAACCAGTAAGAAGGACATAAAAGCATGGAAAACTGTCCTGAATTATCTTTCTTACCACAGAGAAAGATTACCGGTAACCATATTTATAACACACCACCAGTGAGAAACTCTTTGAAGTGGCGAGATAACTCTCAAGTTTGAAAACAATGCCCTCTCCTGTTGGAAATAAAAAAAAAACACATATAACACTAATGTCCTCATCCTCATCCCATGACCTGTACCTGTCTTGTCTTAACTACTGTAAATAGATCCTAGGTTGTTTTTACTCTGGAGTTACACTTTAACAGGGAAAATGTTACAGTAAAGGCTACCCTTACAAAAAAATCACTCTGGTTTTCTGTGTTTTTTTAATACAATTACCATGAGTTTACAATATTAACTCATGGTGATTACGATATGCTCCTTACCATAGTACCACTTCATAGTAGCTGTGGCAGTATGATGGTTTATCCATAGCATAGTAGCTGTGGTTCTACCATGGTTTACCTATAGCACTTTATGGTAACTATGGTTATAGGGTTTAACCATAGTGAAACCATGATAATAAAAGCATATCATAAATCATGGTTTTCATGGTTACCAAAAATAAAACATCAGCATTGTGAGAATTACTTTATTCTATATTTCATGTCACCAGAACACTTCATCACAAATAGTCTTGTTCATCAAACATTTCACGTCTCACACAAACAGCAGGAAACTTGACAGGAAACCGCTCACTCACACCAGTGTTCGAACAGTCAATCACATTCACACACACACAGAGCAACACAAAGGTCTTGAACATTTGCCCTCCTGTTTATGTTAAAGTTATTGTTTGCAGTGACATGTAGTTTCACACCAGCAGCCACCTTTTTCCACATTTTCGTGACTCAGTTCTTGTCTTACTAATAAGCGTGTTTTTTTCTTTTTGTGTCTTCTTGTTTTTACCATCCTGTATTTCTTGCAATCACTGCACTTCTAACTCTCCTTGTATACAGTTATACAGTTGTGGTGGCCATTGTTGCATCCTTGAGACAAATAATAATTTATTATATATATATATATATATATATATATATATATATATATATAATCAATTATTATTTGTCTGTGACGTCACAGTGAGCGGGCTTATTTAAGTGTGAAAGAGAAAGTAAAAGCTTACTGGTGAACAGACTCTCACAAAGGCAATTTCAAAAGGAACAGGGAGATGCTTTCCAAAGTATCAGCACCGATCATAAAAGCCGATGCTTTTTTGATTGTTGTCATTGTAGTGATAGAAAGGCTGCTAGAGAAAGAGTTTAACTGCCCTTGCAATCAAAACAACGCCTTTTTTTGCAATGTGCTTGTTGCTTGTTCAAGTCTCATTTTCGTTTCTCTCACAGTGCTCATCCAGATTCCTCACTACAAGAAACTGCAGAAATGTTGTGATTGCTCTCTTTTTAACTGTTTGTTTGGCATATGTCTGTCAGCACTTATATCCGTGTTTAGTTGGTACATAACTTGGTACTTTGATGGGCATTACTATGTCTGCAAGATGAGCACCTGGGATGGTGTTTGGACAAAACTTGGCACGATTCCCTCACAAATGGTGCAAGCCTTCAGGTGGCAACGAGACCTTCATCGAATTGCAAAGAATGACGTCTGCAATGTGGGCCCTTGATTCTCAGGTATGATTTATTTATTGTTATAATATATTTTGCAGTTACCATTTATGAGCCTGATATCTTTAAACTGTAAAGCGCATATAATAAATAACTTTTAAAAATATTATCATATATTTTTTTTAAGTTTTTAAAAAAGCCACTTGACACATTACAAATGTTTGATAAAATGGGCATAGTTGGTAATGTTGGCTGTTTCATTTTTTGTCTTTCAGGACATATCCATTAAGCTGTTTATTGCACTTACTGTGTTTATTCTTCTCTACAATATTATTCTGATTCTTATGACTTTAGATGATAATGATAGTGATGGTGAAAATGAAGATGGTAAAAATAAAGATGGTAAAAATAAACAAGCTAAAAATAAACAAGCTAAAAATAAAGATGGTGGAAATAATGATGAGCAAAGCACATTGAATTGAATTTCCACATTGCCATTGATCTTTTAATGAGCACTGATAAACACAGTGCATATCCATATCTAATTTGTCAGTGCATACATAGATAGATAGATATTTAAATAGGTAGACAGCATAAAATGGAGGATTTGTTTTGTAATTTATATCTGTATGTCAATCTCTTGGTCAATAAATATGCCAATATTTGTCAATCTATCTTTCATTCTATGTGTTAACCTATTAGTCAATACATGTATCTGTCAATGTATGTGTCAATCTATTGGTCAATAAATATTTGTGTCAATCCGTCTGCATTACATGTGCCAATCTATCATTCAATAGATGTGTGTATAGAGAGAACCGGCCCTGGTCTTCTAAATGAAGGAATCAATTTTGTTTAAGTGTTGCAGTCATTTAATATCAATGCAGCATTTATTGGACTCTCAGTACAAGAGGTATGTCCTAACCTAGTATCTCAGTGTGTTGTGCAAAGAAAACTCTCATCTTCCCAAGACATTAAATCCAAAACCAAAACACACACAATAAGAAATCTCATATCTAATGCACCACAGTTGATTCCCATCAGATATTGTGTTTATCTGTTGCAGATATTGTACATGTTTAAATAGCATAAAATAAGAAAAGGATTCGAAAAAATATCGGCAAGTAGTTGTGACAAACTGTAAGATTAACAGACACAGTTACTCATGCCCCTCAGCCCAGAGCCCTCAAGACAGTAGAGAGGCTATATGTAGGCTCTGATACACACTGGAGTTGCTAGGTGCCCATTCTCAAGATCTGTTTTTTTCTCCATGTACCCACTGCAACTGCCAACACTCTGAGCGTCTCAGCTATGTGGGGAAGAGATCTACAGTAATAACTTCCTGTCACAACATCCGTCTTCATCTGTAGACATGTAGCCTACATGCACGCGTTCTGCATCTCTATGTGGCAACTATAGCCATGTAAAAGCAAAAATTATGTGAAAGCTCAGTTAGTTATTTAATACATAACAAAAATCAGTAGATAAACAGAAAACATAAAAAGAAGTGAAACATGATAGATTTTAATCAATGTTAAATTTACTGGTAAATCAAAAGAAAAATGTTGAGCGAAGAAACATGGATTGTCAAGCATGTGTGTAATGTTAAAAGAGGGGGGAGGGGTAGGCCTTTTTTCACCTGTTAATAATAGGTCAACTTTCAGCCTGACAATACTTCCATCCCCCTCAACTACAACACTACCAACAGTGAAAGTAAAGGGCACAGAGAGACATAACATAATAATTAATTAATTTGATATCTAAACATGAAGGACAAACACCTGTATTACAGTATTAACCACCCTGAGAGATGAACATCTTTTTTTTTCTCAGAGCATAGGTTTGCTTTGGGATGGGAGGGGTGTCATAGAAATGTGACTATAATGTTAGAATTCCTTGTTCAATTGTACATAGCACCTTCGACACAATAACAATACATGTTAAGATAATCACATCTCTGATTTTTGTCCTTGCATTTTTCATCTGCTGTTAGCTCCTTTGTCCTTGGTTTCCATTTCCAGCCTGATCTTTATGTTCATTCTTCAAACTCATGGGAATAAAAAAAGTGGTGTAGATGGCTATACACACAGTAAGGCCAATGAACAAATCAATGGATGTATTCTGAAACAAATGACACAAATATAATACCTTTATAATTATTACAGGGTAATTTATCATAATATAATATAATATAATATAATATTTACACTGTAATAACAAACATCAGGTATCATACCTGAGACTCAATGAACCACTTGATGGAGAGAATTCTTTGTTATTCGTAGAGAGTTTGGTTGTTATGATCAGGCTTGCACCACTTACAGTACGAGGCAATCCCTCAGAGTTCTTTGTCCAAGTATCATGTGCTCTGCTGACATAGGTAGTAGTGTCCATCAAAGAACCACACTGTTAGCCAAGTTAATAAAGAGATCGCTGATGATATTGATAAGCAGAACAGAGACGCACAAATAGTATACAGCCCACCAAGGCCACACCTTTTCAGCAGTGTCTTGTAACGAGGGCACTGTATGAGCACAGTTAGAGAGGGGATAATTACACTCGAACAAGAAACGAGCATGTTCATCATGAAAGTATCACGAAAACTACCTCTATGAGCTGCTGCATACCAGAAAACCTTTAGCATCCTCTCGGCCCTTTTATAAACCCTGGCACACTCAGCAAGCGAGGTCTTTCTGTAATGGTAACATGATCTGGTTGGATCACACTCTCTGCCCTCCTTTTGCAATGGTCTCTATTGAGCTACAGTATTATGTAGCACAGTGTGGTCTCCAGTGTGGTCTGCATTATCTAGAGGAGGGGATTTCGATCAGTGGTTTGTGGATGTATTGCTGGTAGACCCTGGCCATGCATTGACTAATGTGGTTTCAATTTGATTATCACTATTTGTCGTTCAGTGGTTATTCTCAGGATGTTTCCTTGGTCAGAATGGTGATCCCTGGGTCACAATCTGTTGAAACCCCTGATCGATAGAGTAGGGCAAGAAAGCAGGTCTTCTAATACAAACGAATGACTTGCTGAGAGTGCCAGGGTTTATATAAGGACAGGGAGAGGATCTTAAAGGTTTAGATTTTACATTCAACTTTATTATCATCGTGCAGAGTACAGATACAATGGAATGCAGTTTGCGTCTAACCAGAAGTGCAAAAAAGCAGAAAAGTGCAATGTGATATACACAGTATAGACAGGTGGTACAGTATAAACAGTAGTATACAGACATATAATAAGGTGTATAGTGCAGTATAGACAGTAGGGTAACACTTGACAGTATCGACATAAGAGTGGCATGACACCGTCATGAACACATGACACTGTCATGACACATGAACTCTAACCCTAATCCTAACCCTAATTCTAACCCTAATCCTAAACCTAACCCTAATCCTAACCCTAACTTGTTATGACAAAAACCGAATGACACTTACAGAAGCGTTATGTCATAAACGTTTGTGACTTGTTTATGACACGTTCATGAGAGTGCATTTTATAAACAAATAGAATCCCAAAGCAAACCTTTGAGATAAGGAAAAAAAAGGAAAAGGATGTTCATGTTTAGATATACAATTTTAGTGAATAAATTATTCCTTAAATTAATTAATTTAGTCATTATTACGTTTGTCTCTCTGTGCCCTATCAGTTCACTGTTGGTAGTGTTGTAGTTGAGGGGGATGGCAATATTGCTAGGTTGAAATTTCACTTATTCTCAACTGGGGGAAAAAGTCTTACCCCCTTTCCCTTGTTTTCCATCACACATGTGCTTAACAATCCATTTTTTTCTTCTCAATATTTTTCTTGATTTTACCAATACATTGATTAAAATCTATCATGTTTCACTTCTTTTTATGTTGTGGCTAGAGCTCTTTGAAGCATTGTTTATTCATCCACCGACTTTTGTTTTGTATCTACTGTATGCTTTTCAGTTATAGTCAAAGATCAGAAAGTAATTCAAAAGCGCTTTCTCTGTCAAATTAAATCATTAGCTGAGTTTTCACAGAATGTTTGTTTTTACATGGTACTTTACATGGTTTTAATAGTTGCCACATATAGATGTAAAGTCTGTATGCAGTATGCGTGCATGTATATGCCTACAGATGAAGACGGATTTTTGTGGCAGGAAGTTATTGCTGCAGATCTCTTAACCACATAGCTGAGAAGCTCAGCGTGTTGGCAGTTGCTGTGGGCACTGGCGTGCACAGGTGTCACAACAGTGTTCCTTACAATGTGGTACAATGGTAAATATGGCAAACATTAGGAGTTTTTCTCTGTGGTATGACAGATTATTCAGAACAGTTTCTTATGCTTCTCTGTTGTTCTTTATAGTTAATGCTGCCAACACCCCCTTTGCAATATAGACCACTGCAAAGGAAGGGTAAAACCTGTAACAGAATAAGCCAATCAGATCAGGAACACCACAGGAACACCTCCCTGAGGGCAGCAGTGCCAGGACAAGGAGGGAACTCTGAAGCATCAGAAAACTTGTAATGGGCAAGATGTTTTCTGAATTTACAGCGTTCATCCTTCAAGTGGATTTTCTTTCGAGTGTTGTCCTTATTCTACTGGAAAGACTGGTGGAGAGAGAGTTCTACTGTCCTTGCAACTCATATAACCAATTCTTTTTTGGGGGGCTTCTGATTGGTTCATGTTTAGTAATTTTCTCTATGACTTTGCAAATCCAAACACGTCGTTACAAGGAACTGCTGAAACAGGAAACAGGAGAAAAGGCAAAAGACACAGAAAGAGAAGATGCTGGGGTAATTGAGAACAGTGAAGCACAAGAAATGATACAATTCAGTCGGATAGAGCGCAAAAGGGAGAAAAAGGAAAAAGTTTTGTATAGATGTATTGTTGTCTTATCAGGGTTGATTTCCTTAATCATTTGGATCACATTGTGGTACTCTGATGGACACTACTACGTCTGTCAGCAGAGCATGTGGGATGGTGTTTGGACCAAGCCCAACCCTTTAATACGAATGTCTCACAAGTGGTGCGAACCAAATAACCAAACTCTTCGTGAACAACAAAGAATTTTCTCCACCGATATGTTCATTTATTCTCAGGTATGCTATTCTAATGGTTGATTCTTGTTAATCTTAAATATTGATATTCTATTACATTGCATTTATGCAATACATTAATTGCACTATTTGACAATCAAGAATTTTGCTGAACCATCTGTTTCAGGTAATATCCATATGGATGTTTATTTCCCTTGGTTTTGTTATATGTATGTATTCCGGGTTGCTGATTTATGTGGATTGGAACTATTAAGAGAAGAAGACCAATTAAACAAGAAACAGAGGAAAAAGCAATGAAAAAAGCAGAGGAAACTATGCCCTGTGCTGCAAAGGATGCACTGTAAAATATATCTGTAGAAATGTGATGTTTTTGAAGGAATTTCCCCTGTATATGTTTACATTTACTTTACATGTTGCATTGTGGGAGCAAGGGTCCACACAATCACAGATTTTGAAACAAGAAAAGTTGATAGCGCTACGGTGCTCATTGATACAGATCCTGAGTTGCCTGTGCGTGCACCGCGTATACTGTAAACTGTAAAGGATTTGGGCTGCCTTTACAAAAAACTGTACAGTGTCGCATTGGTGGTTGTGATTGTCTACTGTTGAGTGAGTGCTACAGTACCTATGATTCTGTGTGTCAGTGAGATAATGTGTAATGTCAGTTAGTGAAGTTGTATTTGCGTTTTCCATGTTGCGTATTTATTAGTGTGTATTGTGTATCTTTAATTCTACCTTATGTGATTATCCTCGTGTTGATGTGTGTGCTTAACCTTATTGTGTGTTACGTGTGCGGTTGAGACTACCCTTGTGTTGCCCTGTGCCAATGTCTGTGTATGGCTTGATCTCTGTTCCAATACATGGTCATACTTACCATAAGTGGTACCTGTCTGTGTGTGATCACTACAATGGGAATTACAGAAACCCTGGGCTGAAAAACCTGAAAGTGAAATATCAATCAAAAGAAAAAGTTTCACTGTGTGAATGCATATCAAATGTGCTGTTTTTGTTTGTCCCCCCCCCCTTCAGGACACATGACAGTAAACACAGGCACAATGTGATTTGTCTTCCACCAGCAGGCGGCACTGTGTTGACCACTGCTGCTCAGCTGGTGTTCCTCTGATATTATTATTTATTCTTCACTCAGATTCTAAACCACAGACTAATGTCTGGGGATAAACACCGGAGTAAACAACTAGACACAGACAGACAGACGGACGGATGGACGGACGATCCCTAGGGGAAATTCAAGGTCACAGTAGCATACAGACAACACACATTCAATAACAGCAGAAAAAGTAATTAAAAGTATTTATTACACGGCTCTTCATAGTGCTGCAGAATGCTCCATTCACTTGAATGGGCCTTCCCAACGTTCGGCGGTCTGCTAATTCTGAATAACAGAGCGTTGCTAAGTATAACAGACCGCTGTCAAGGAAAATGGGCTTTGTGCTTCTAAGTCAATTCTTTCATATCACTACGCAAGGATTGGAACTTCATTCAAAAGTGAAAGCAGACGGTTGATCAGCTGTGTTCTAAAGAATGTTTGATTCAAGTTCAGCGTGTGTTGTTGCGAACTATTTGTTTCTCAGCAAAAGCCATGATGAAACGGTAACAAATAGGCTATAGCCTAGGCTATGTAGGCTAAGAGTCATATCGTGGGGAGTTTATTGTGTCGTTTTGGTAAGTAGCCGTGTAATAAGCGGGATAATGTATAGAACGCCGGTCATTGTCGGGAGATAGGTCCCTTCAGGGCGGAACAAGACCCCTCCGCTGCGCGTCGGGGTCCGGTTCGCCCTGTCGGGACCTACTGTATCTCCTATGACCGGCGTTTTATACATTATCCCTTACATAATATAAAAACACAACTAAGCAATAAGGACTGTAGAAGATAAAGAATATACAAAATACAAATTAAACTAAATAAAACTTAATCTAAATCAAAATTACCAAAAGCATTTGCATAATCAGATCACAGTGAACACACAGTGAGGTGAAGCAAACACTAATACCAGCGCAGTGAGCTGCCTGCAACAACAGCGGCGCTCGGGGAGCAGTGAGGGGTTAAGTGCCTTGCTCAAGGGCACTTCAGCCGTGCCTACTGGTCGGGGTTCGAACCAGCAACCTTCCGGTTACAAGTCCGAAGCACTAACCAGTAGGCCACGGCTTCCCCTTTAAAAGTGTTACATGATCAAATGTGTCACATGATCTGTGAAGGCGCTCCTTCACGGTACCACACATGTAGCCTAAAGGCCTAAGCAAAGAAGCTTATTACATGCTCAAAAAAAGATTTTTTTAACATTTATTTGTCAATTTAGTACAATAGTTTTCTGTATGTTCATGAACTGATGACCAGAGTTCACATTGTAAGGTATTAAATGGCATGTCATTGGACAGATGTTAGCATATTTTACAGCATTTGTACAGCAATACTAGTTATGCATGCTTTTAAGAGTCATTCTGGAAATCATTTTGATGGCACATACACTCCTAAAAGGGGAAAAGCACTTCTGCCGCACTCTGAGCAGGTCTTATCGCTTGTAAAAATAGCCTAGGAAGTTTTCTGTAGGAACACATGCCTTTGTTATTGCACTTCTCAACTCTAGGGGGACCCCCAGAACAAATCTTTAGTGCTGCTTTAAGCAAAGTCAAAAAATAGAAAAAGAAAAAAGGTTCTTTCTTACCAAATGGATTTAGTACGGTCAATAAACCCGGGAAAAAAATAAACATGGGAGCCTAGTTTGGCCAGGTCTGGAAGGAGTGTGTGTGTGTGTTTGTGTCTGTGAGGGAGTGAGAGTGAGAATGCCTGTGTGTGTGCAACCAAGACCTACTTGTATTTAAAATTATGTATCCTGTGGATATGTTGTGTCTCAGTGAACAGTTTTATGTATTTGTGTCTATACTGTGTATATTGTACTGTCTATTGTATTGGTGAGACTGAGGACCGTTTTTACGCCTGACATGACAATAAAGTCTATTCATTCATTTATTTACACATGTGTGTACCAATAGGCACTGCATTCATACATTTTCCCCATCATTATAACTAATATAAATCAGCATAGAAGTGTAGACAAGTATACACCCAGTAAGGCCAACGAAGAGCTTGATGGATATTTCCTGAAATATACAAATGAAAGTACATCACATACAGTATAAGATGATGGCAATACAAGAGGATTATCAGTATAGTAAGTACGTATAGTAAGTATTTCACATATTTTACATATTAAGAGTTTGGTTCCAATCACAATGTCTCCATTGTAAAATATTCATAAATCCTGTTTTTTTTTTATTTTCTTCTCTCATTTCAGGTAATATCTATAAGTGTGTTGTTTTGATTTTTTTATAAAAAAAATCAAAGAACAAATTACCCAATTGCAGTTCAGGGGCCGTATTCACAAAGACTTTTATCTTACCACTAGGAGTACTCCTAAATCGCACTAAAAGATTTTAGCTAGGAGTTTTCTCTTAAAAGTTATTCACAAAGCCTTTCAGACCTACTTTTAGTATGGAAAAATGACAACTCCTAAACTAAGAGTGAGCCTTCGTTGCTATGGATGACGTCATTACTCATGCACGAGCCTGACTGAAGTGACCACTTTGATTGGCTGATGATTGTAACGCCGGCATGATTCCAAACACCTCCCTTACGATGATGAGTGACAGGTGACAGGTCTGAGAATGCGTGCGCTACATAGGTAGTGCGAAGGACGGAAGATGATGAATAAACTGAACTGAATAAAAAGGCCTAGCCTAAATGAATAACGAGTAAGGCCAAACAAATAGCCTAGTAGCCTAATGAAACATGCGGATTGATGCAGTATCTTTGCAACATTATTAAATTAACCTGTCACCATAGCCTATGCCCACGTTTGCAAAGAGGAGAACATTTTAATTTGATTCACAATGAAACGTTACATTTAATTTACATGTTCACAATGAGTAGTTTTGCTTGTTGTTGGTGGCGTTATTGCATCCCTTTTTTGCCTACAATGCAAAAATGTTCCCTCGCGATTGGAAGCTCCTGTAGCCGCATACGCATTTCAAAACATTGCGACGTGAAATGCCACAAAAAGGGTTTGTGAATAGGTCTTAGTAAGTTAGGAGTCCTCTCGACTTCTTTTAAGCTGTCCCAGACTTAGGTGCTACTTTTAGGTCTAAAATGATTTGTGAATTACTTTTAGTGAAAAAAATTAGGAGTCTTAAAGTTAGGAGTGACACGCCCATTATTTTTAGGAGTTGCTCCTAAATTCGCCAGTTAGGAGCTACTTTTACGGCCCCTGGGGCCGTATTCACAAAGCCTTTTATCTTACCACTAGGAGTACTCCTAAATCGCACTAAAAGATTTTAGCTAGGAGTTTTCTCTTAAAAGTTATTCACAAAGCCTTTCAGACCTACTCTTAGTAAGGAAAAATGACAACTCCTAAACCAAAGATTCTAGAACAGAGCAAGATAGATCAGTTACGTCATAGGCATGAAGTACGCTCTGAGCCCGACAGGGCGCCATTTTGGTAAGCTCAGCGCAACCTTTCATATACAGTTCCAATTCTATGAGCCCACCTGAACAGCTGTTTTTAACGTTGCCAGCTGTTTTTTTTTTACTCGGTAATGAACTGCAAGAACTGACAGTGTGAAAGGCCTGATTTATCTTTTTCCAAGTTTACACTGAATAAGGATAGGTAAATAGGCCTATTATTTAGACAGAAGTAGCTATTCCACTGGTAAATAGATCACATAAATTCCCATTGAGAGACTATAGCCTACTGATAAGCTAGCTAGCAGGCAAACTAACTTAGCTAACGTTATATTATCACCATTGTTCTTTTTTCTACCTGTAGGCTATACGTTAACCCTTTGTTCACGGCCTGCTTAAACACAGAGCATAGGCATAGGCTATTATTATCAATCACTAATAAGGTCAAGATTTCACTCGCGTCTGATGTAACTTAAATAAATGCAAATAGTTGGCCTAGGCTAAACACAACCGTGCTTGACACTAATTATTATCGTTTCCATGCAGTCAAAAACTCCCAAATTGTCCTGCTTGCCTATGTGAAATGCATATGACCACAGAAGTTCGTTTTAAAAATCATTAGCCTATACAGGCTGGACCAAATTAAAACATGTCTTTGTAAATGGCTTTGTAAATTAGGCTACGTTTAATTAAAAAGTGTTTCTTGCGTGCGTTCATTCTCTCATTCCCTCTCCAAAATGTTCCTGTTCATTGCGTCACATGAAACACAATTGAGACAATAGATTGACCATATTGTACAACTGCAAAGCCTTATCATAGGCATGTTATATTCATGACATGAAAAGTGGAACTTATAGAACGAAAATGAGAAATTGCGCAGTCGGCTAAACGTTTTAAACTTGCGCAAAACTGATGAACCCAGCATCGGTGCGTCGCATAAATTAAAACACAAATTGAAGCCGCACAGCTTGACCATTGGACAATCCTACCACAAAACCTTTCCATAGGCATGCAACGTTTATGACATAAAAATTGGAATATGAACGCATTTCATCACACCTGACAAATAAACAGGGCTGTGGCCGCGATTTGACTGATGTATTGAGCTCTCAGCGCAGTGCTGACTTGCGCGTCTTTGATGAGCGTATACAAAGGAAAGCCCCTCTAATCGGACGGGCAAGACTGACAAGGAGGCCAGCCCGTGGCTACGCGTAGCCTATGTCAAACAGGTGCTTTAATCTCTTCGACCTCCACAAATTAAGCTACAGTTAACTCCGTAGTCGTTTGAATAAGTTTACGATTGACAACGCGACTGACAACGTTGTGATAAATAGGCATTCTAACTTTTGCAAAGTCAACTTGAATGCATCAATTTTGAACAAAGTTGTGTAGGCTACACCGCGCCAGTTGTAGTCTGCATGAAGTTCTTGCACAAGCCACCGTTTTGTTTTCCGTAGGGGAGATGCGGGCTGAACCCGCTTGAGGGAGAGAGGTGCAGGGAGAGAATGGGTGCTCTACACTACGCACATCTCTATGAAATAATGTAGCCTAGACTAATCCATATTTTAAATATTTTAAAAACAATCATGGAAACCATGTCAATAGGCTAGACAGATGTTGTGAGTAGGCCTAATGCAGGAATGGACGTTACAGTTATTCAGTAACTATAACGAATTACTGAAATTTAAATTGTAATGTGTTACCTTTAGACTACTTCGTTTCCCAATAAAGTAACGAAATTACAGTAACACGTTACCCCCAACACTGGCCTATTGAACTTTGGTGGAATGATGGACAGATAGCCTAATTACCTAGCCTAATTTACCCTCGGAAATAATTCTACATTGTCTTTATACAATATACTTAACTGGTCTAGACATGGTGTGGTCTATTGTGTTTCACGTAATTTCAACATACAGCTTTACAGAATAAATATTGTTAACATGTTAGGATCAGCACCATAGGATTCCCACGGTAGCCAGCGTCTGTGACGACACCTGAGCTTACCAAAATGGCGCCCATAGAGTCATAGAACGTACTTCAACATATCCAACGTATTCTCCTGCCAGTAATCTATCTTGCTCTGTTCTAGAATCTTTGTCCTAAACTAAGAGTGAGTCTTCGTTGCTATGGATGACGTCATTACTCATGCACGAGCTTGACTGAAGTGACCACCTTGATTGGCTGATGATTGTAACGCGGGAATGATTCCAAACACCTCCCTTACGATGATGAGTGACAGGTGACAGGTCTGAGAATGCGTGCGCTACACAAGTAGTGCGAAGGACGGAAGATGATGAATAATTGAATGAAAAGGCCTAGCCTAAATGAATAACGAGTAAGGCAAAACAAATAGCCTAGTAGCCTAATAAAACATAGGCCTACGGATTGATGCAGTAGGCTAGGCTATCTTTGCAACATTATTAAATTAATCTGTCACCATATGCCTACGTTTGCAAAGAGGAGAACATTTTAATTTGATTCACAATGAAACGTTACATTTAATTTACATGTTGACAATGAGTAGTTTTGGTTGTTGTGAGTGGCGTTATATCATCCCTTTTATGCCTACAATGCAAAATTGTTCCCTCACGATTGGAAGCTCCTGTTGCGCATACCCATATCAAAACATCGCAACGTGAAATGCCACAAAAAGCTGTTTGTGAATAGGTCTTAGTGAGTTAGGAGTCCTCTCGACTTCTTTTAGGCTGTCCCAGACTTAGGTGCTACTTTTAGGTCTAAAATGCTTCGTGAATTAATTTTAGTGAAAAAAATTAGGAGTCCTAAAGTTAGGAGTGACACACCCATTCTTTTTAGGAGTTGCTCCTAAATTCGCCACTTAGGAGCTACTTTTAGCCTAAAAATTCTTTGTGAATACGGCCCCTGGTCTATTACCTGAGAAACATTATATATATATACAGGGAAGATATATTATAACAATTTGGAACATAACACTTAATATACTGCTTACTCATGTGTAGGCCTACACAATGGTATCTATGCAAAGTATCATATTCTTCAATACCAGTACTTGTAGTGGTGCAGGTATCATACCTGAGATTCAGTGGACCACTTTGTAGAGTTCAGTTCTTGCAGTTTGATGAAGGTATTGTTGCCACCTAAAGGCTTGCACCATTTGTTGGGGGCTTGCAAAGAGTTCTCTGTCCAAACGCCATCCCAGGTGCTCCACTTGCAGACAGAGTAATGTCCATCAAGGTACCACACAGTGAGCCAAGTTAACAAGGAAATCAACGCTGACATAAATATGCCGACCAAACAGTTAAAAAGAGAGCAACCACAACAGTCCTTCAGTTTCTTGTAGTGAGGAGTCTGGATGAGCAATGAGACAAAAATGATGATGAGACTTGAACCAGAAAGAAGCCCATAGCAGAAAAAAATGTTGTTCTGATTGCAAGGACAGGCAAACGCATTCTCTAGCAGCAACTCCACTGCTACAAGGATGATACACATCAAAGCATCTGCTTTCAGGATAGGTTTTACATATTCAGAAATCATTGTGCTGAACCTTTCACAGTTGACCTTAGTGAGAATCTGCTCATCAATTACTGATCTTGCTCTATTTCCTGCACCACTATATACACCCTCTGGAACTTAAGATGTTAATGTGATGCTGCTCTGCTCTTATTGGCTTATTCAGTTTGAAAACTTTTCAACACTCACTTCCTGTCGCTCTCAACTGTCTTATTTATATACAGTATAAGCAAGAAGTTTCGAGTTGTTTCGAATTCGAACAAGTTTCAAATTTTGAATAATAAAAACAATCTTTTTGATCATTTTTTTTTCCTTCTGGGCAACCACAATTTACCTAATTTCTAATATAGTCCAGCAAAATTGCTGAAAAAGCTGCTTTGTCTACCATCAGATGAAGAGATGTTTCTATAGGAACTGAGAGTTAAGACGCATTAAAGACAGGGGAAGATGTGGTTTCTGTACTTGTCCATGGCTACTGCATATGTTGCAAAATTGTATCGTGTGTACGTGAAGGATTTCATGCACACAATGTTCGGTTTTAAGACACCAAGGAAGAGTGAGGGGGATTTCAATACAATTGTGTCAAGCCAAAAGCCAAAATGATTCCAGGGAAGCTGAGGGTTTAAGACGCCTGACGAAGACCTGAGTGGTCGAAACGTTGTGTATCACCCACCATTAAACTGGGAGCTTTAGACACAGTGTGGATATATCTTCTTTTATTTTACTTAGTATTCCCAGTATCCAGCACCTGTAAAATGTATGTAGATGTGCGTACACCTCTACACTTAAGCTGAGGGTTTAAGGACATTTGAAGCAACCCATACAAAAGTGAACGGATAGTAACTAAAATGCAAATGCAAAAAAAAATAAACAATGGAACTGCATTTTACTGGAGACAGGAGACCAAGGCATTCATACTGTATGCATTTGCAGAATTTTGATAAGTGGTTAATGTACCAACTTAAAGGCGCAGTCAGCGATTGTGTGTGATTTCAAGCCCAAAACACTTTTTTGTCACTTTCAGCAATCATCTCCTCACAACCGGCAGCTGCCCACTCTGTGAGTACACTGTAAAAATGGTCTCTGTATAGGCAGCCCAGGCTCCAAAAACTGATAACAAACAAAGTGGGGGCAGACCCCAAGCAAAAATTAAACCCTGCATGGGATTTCTCTGGGAATACTTAAGGTAGGGGTGAGTTACCTCTCTGGCGTGTTTTGTTTAGTCCTTGGTTAAAATATACTTTACATTTTTTGCAGAAAAAGCGCCTGCTAATAAATGTACACATAAATACAAACAAATGTGACTTCCTGAAATCTCTGACTGCAGTTTAATTTTAGTACTGGCTATGACTCCTAGAAATTGGTGTCCAGACCAATTCTCAATTGTCATTCTCAAAATGCTGTTATACAGTCATGTCTTTTTACAGTCATCTGTTGTATTTTAGTCAATACAGAGGGTTCCTGCAAAATAACTGTATTTCCATCAATTGCTAACAGTGTAAACATTCTAAGGATATTATAAATTAACTTTTTTCTTTTTCTTTCAATTTTAAATATTATATTCATAATCACTTCTCACACTGTTTATATTCAGAATGGGAAAAAGCTTTAAAAATATATGAGAACCATTTCTCTGGGACTTAAACTGAGGTAAGCCAAATTCGTTCAAACTTCAATAGCCCAAATCTCCCTTAATACTGACCCAAAACACATGCACTTTCAGTTCCACAGGTTTGTTATATGTCTGCATCAGCATTCCAAGTTCATTCAAAACTATGGCAATGTGGTCTAAAAATGTGAAAAATGAACTGACACAGACTTACCCTCCTGACTTCTTCTCACTTCCTCTGTCTTTCAAATGAATGTCTCAACCTATATGGGGTTAGGACTCAAATACACAATATACTTAATTTCCTCATAAAATAAACAGGAACAGAGAAACCAACATGACAATCCACAATGTCCAAGCAAGGGACAGAACAAAACTAGGGGTCCTGCACAAGGAATAAGGAGACAGGTGAACGCAGGGCAGTGATTCAATCAAAGTAGATGGGATTATGCCTTCACGTTAAACCTGAAGATGCAGTCGGCTCCAATATCCAAAGTGGGTGATTAGCCTCATAGATAAGGTAATCTGCTTGATACCCGACGAAGACCTGTGGTCGAAACGTTGTATCCTAATAAAACACTCTGGGATCTTATATAATAGTGTGTGGGTATCTATTTATTTTTTCATATGGGGCGTGCCTAATTATGCCTAATTGTGCCAGCGGTGCAAATAGCCTCACTCTTTAAAAAAAAAAAATACATTAATTAATTTTGATGAAAATCTATGACATAACCTGTGAGGCTTTTAGGGAGCCAATTAGAATAAAAGACACATTTTAGGTTAGACCCCTCAGACTACAGTACCTCTTATGCTTGCTGATGATGAGATTTTTTCCCATTTTCCATGTGTTCTGCACAGTTTTCATTGACTAGTTACACAAAAGGCTCTCAGTGTGTGAGCTCGTTTGTTTCCTGTGGAGCCAGGTGTGTTTGAACCTGACACTATTCTGAATGTCATGTCTACACGGCAAGGCCGTAGCCATGATGTCAACATTGGGGGGGGACCAAATCTGTGGTGCGGTCTGAATTTCAATAACAGAATTTCAATACATTTCCTGCCATGCAAATATATTATTAAAATCACAAACAAGTCATTAGTTAAATCAGTCAATTAGGACAGAGGTTCTCAAATGGGTACGTGAAGGCGTCAAAAAACACACCCTTTCTTCTCTGTTACATTGCTCCGCAACTGTTCATCGCAGCGAGATGAATTCGTCATTGCGTGACAGAGCAGAAGTGGGGCTTTCCAACGAGACCACGCACTTGTCTGTACGTTAAAGTATAAAATCATGAAATGAAATCAAATTGCATCATATTTACAGTCTATACTTCTCTGCGTTCATCTGCGCACCCATTACTCTCATTTGAATTACTCGGGAACCCGTGAACGCATAGACATGGCAAGCATATCAGATGAAAGAGGAGACACAGGGCTATCCATTGGTACCAAGTATGTCAATCTTTCTGGCTTATGAAAACAGACGAAGTGACTGCAAAATAATAACGTCATGTACAAAAACCAACGCTGCACACCCATTACTCTCATTTGAATTACTCGCGGACCTGTGATCGCATACATATGCCACGCATGTCAGATGACATCCTTCTGGGTTATAAAACACGAAGTGACAGCAAAATAATAACTTCATATAGCTCGACTTTAATACCTCGTTTTTGTCTGTTTTTGTGGCAAAGCACGTTTATAATTCAACGCTACTGTGTGTTTCTCTATGGCAAAGAATGTTCATAATCTGGTTTTGAGATCATAGCAAATTCCTGCATGGCATCCAATTCAAGGCTCACATTGCATCCCAACTTGTTCGACAAAAAAACACCTTTTTTGCCTTTACTTTGTTCATGGCAATGCAGTAAAAAGTTGTAGAGAATCATAGGTGCAGACACCATATAGGCACACACAGGCTAACACGTAAACTCTGGTCAAATCAGGTCAGATCAGTTCTGTCACAGATATGAAGCGCAGAAAGGTCATTTTTAATCACTAAATAAAAAATGGCATTTATTTCTGTAAGGCGCACACCACATATGTCTGTAAATTGCTCAGCCCCAGAGAATCCCTCCACCATGGCAATGATGTTGCCAGATTCAGGACAGTCTGCCCTACACACACATGAAATGCATGTAAAGCTATGTGCTTGCTGTGGTGAGAAAGAGGGGGAAAAAAGTCCGCAACACCAGTATATGCTCAAAGGGCTTGAGTGGGCCCGAAACGTCACGGTAATTAAACTATAACTTGGGAGCATATACTGGTGTTGCGGACTTTTTTTCCCCTCTCTCTCATCGTAAGTGTTGTCCAGCACCTAGGATTAGATCGGGATGTGCGTGCGTTTTTTCCTCTTTATGCTGTGGTGAGATACATGTCAAAATATAAGAATCTTAAAAAAAAAAACCTCCCCAGTTAAGATAGGGGGGCCGGGGGGCATACTCCCCCGGAAGATTTAAAAAAAAAAAAAATGACCCTTTATATTATGACGACTTGCGAATTTTGTGGAAATAGAAGAGAAGCAACTTAACACAGTCTTAGGCTTCAGGGCCCCCTGAGCTCTTGGGCCCAGTAGGTCCATTCAATAATCCATCCCTGGACATAGACCTGTGGTATGACTCCATTTGTCTCCTAAATGTATATTTTAAAAGAAAATACAAACTAGAGTATCTTTGATAACCTCAATATTACACTGAATGCTTACTCATGGGTTTGGACCTATAGCCCAATCATATTTTGTATTTTGATTTTAGTATTCTGGCGGCTAATCACACAATTTTAAGGGAGTTTCAAAGGGATGGGATTCAAGATAGGCTACTAAGACAGGTCCCTCTTCTGTCTGACTCACCTCAAGTTACCCTATGCATTATAGGCTGGTTTCTGACAGAAATTACGTTTTGTGTTAACATGTAGAAACACAGCCTTTATTTGGTGAATGGAGGTGGAAATTCCTTTCTTTGGTTATTGTCCGCGATTCACATTAACTGTAGGCTATCACCGCCATTGTAAAAGTTTTTTCAACTTTTGTGCCGTCGCCACATTTGAGTGCTACGTTTTGCCTGCATAGATGCACGATTGAGTGTGCATCTAAATGTAACATGCAAGATGCAACAACCATTTCTAAGAGGCTTATAAACCGGTTCATTTCTGACATTACTACTAGCATATGAATGCATTATTTATGTTGTAAGACGTGTGAAAGAAATGAATGACACAGACACGCACAAATTCAAATAAAAGGAAACTATGTTTCACTTTCGCTATCATTGCAAGAAAGTAGGCTACAATATGGAAAATGCTTCAAAGTTCCCTTTGAGTCTGATCAGCTTCAAAAATGATTTGGGTTTCCTTAGACAGTGCTACACCTTTCCAACAAGTTTTGTGAGAATTGTACCGGTATCTTTTGCGATATTGTTGGCAGCCCGCACTGCAGTAGGGTGCAGGAAGCTTTTGATAGCGCACGCCTCTAACGACAAACGCAAAACCACCAGGACAAACCACTCACAGTGTAGGCTACTCTCTCTGAAACCATTAATAGGTCACTAATTTGTGCGTTATTTACCTTTGATTACATTTCAGATGTGTCCGAATATTGGGGGGGACATTTTGGTCACATCTGAATATTGAATGTCTATGGTGACTACGGCCCTGCTACACGGTGTTGCACCTAGTGAATCAGCATGTTATGATAATGATAAAACACATTCAGAATAGTGACAGGTTCAAACACACCTGGTTCTAAACAAACAAGTTCACCGAGAGCCTTTCGTGCAACTAGTCCATTGTAAACCTCTGGGAAATACTGCTAGAAAAACACTTACAACAAAATGAATGAAATGCAAAGGGAATGGTAAAATAAACTAGAAAAGCATTTCCTGAAGGAAATACAGTGCATGAAAATGCAAAAAATATGATGTCAAATATCATACAGAGTAAAAACAAACTATATTGGTTTCTATGTAGATGAGGTTTAATATAGTTGGAATGACTGAACAGTTAAATAGGTGGATAGTTTATATAGGTAAATGATTGACTTGGTAGATAAGGTTTAATATAGTTGGAATGATTGAATGGTTAAATAAGTGGATAGTTTAAATTGTTAAATTATTTAGGTAGATAACTGACACTTGGAATGGCTCTAATGTTTGCTAGCAGTTATGCTAACTATGTTAACAAAGATAATAATGTTAACCAAGTTACTATGCTAACTAGCATGCTAACAATGTTAAAATGCTAAGTATGTTAACCATGTTACTTAGCTAATTATTTTTAGCAGTTATGCTAACTATGCTAACTAACATGCTAACTATGCTAACCATGTTACTTAGCTGACTTAGCTAATCATTTTAAGCAGTTTTGCTAAAAATGCTAACTAACATGTTAGCATGCTAACTATGCTAAGCATGTGACTTAGCTAACTTAGCTAATCATTTTAAGCAGTTTTGCTAAAAATGCTAACTAGCATGCTAGCATGCTAACTATGCTAACCATGTTACTTAGCTAACTTAGCTAATCATTTTTAGCAGTTTTGCTAAAAATGCTAACTAGCATGCTAACTATGTTAACCATGTTACTTAGCTAACTTAGCTAACTAGCTACAGTGGGTAGGAGTCATAGTTGATGACAAGTAACAGTTACAATGGCTGAACAGTTAAAAAGTTCAGTAGTTTAAAGGGTTAAATTGTTTAACAGTGAAATATTGTAGTGAGGACTTTTATTTTGAAACAGTTTTTGGCAGAGGAAGCAGTTGAACAGGATGTGTAGTCTTAATAGGGCCAGTTTGTATGCTTAAAGCTTGAGACTGGCAGTTGATCCAGGTGGCCCGAACACCTGCCATAGGATTCTAATTGCTTAACGGGCCCCGTTGTGATGTCATAATCATAATGTTAAGTCAATGGGGAAATTTTGATTAGTTTTTTAATTAATAGTTTAAAAAGTATAAAAGTTACAAAGATGAAAAATACAAAGCCCACATGTCCTAAGTAAGACCTACGCAACATAGTTTGAATGAAGTTTCTACGTTAAACGGTTTAAGCTGCATTAACTGCGTTAGAAGAAGAAGAATAAGAAGAAGAAGAAGAAGAAAAAGCCTTGGAATAACAGTACAGTGCATTTTCATGCACTGTAATAACACTCATTTCCACATGCTTTTTGTCTTTCATGTAATATTGTATCATTGCACATTTTAAGGGTATACACTTTACACAAGGAGAGGAGACTGTACAAGCAAGACTACATTTAATCATGTTCAATTTGAGTCATATTGTCATGTTAAGAGGACACAGAGCAGGAGCACTAGTAAAAGGGTTGATGTAAGAAGAAGAAAGTGAGAAAAAGAAGTTACACAGTCCAAAGAATGAAGTCAGAGGAATTGGAAAGTTAGAGGAAGTGAGAATAAAGCAGTTTGAACTGCCACATATGATATGCTGTTATGTTATTCTGTGAAAAAACTAAGCAGGTCAGTAGACTATAGCTAAAATACCTAAGCAATATTGGCTGAAAATAATCAAGAGTGTCCAAAACAGTATAAATATGTCATTGCATCATGAAAGTAATGTGTTGAATTGATATTTGGAGTTCAGAGAGGTTTCATGTCATTATTCAAACTAACCTTGACTTCAGAGTGGATGTGTGTGTGTGTGTGTGTGGGTATTGTGATGACGGTCAGTGTTTGTGTAGTTTTGTTTATGTTCTGAAACTTTCAATAAAAAGCTAATGACAAAAAAGGCATTAAACATTCATGCTACTATGGAGAGGATCTCTGCAGGCAGAGGTCTTTGCACCTTTGTAATTGTAAAAAAAAGAATAAAAATGATTGTTTGTGGGGGACACTGTGGTGCAACTGGTTACAGCGCCTGTACCATGTCCGGCTCCGCATGCACATGGGGACCTGGGTTCAAGTCCGGCTTGGATCATTTCCTTATCCCACCCCATCTATCTCCCACTCGCCTCCTCTCACTCTCTCTACTATCCTGTCAAATTAAAGGCATAAAAGCCCCCAAAAATATTTTTAAAAAAGACGTGTGGAGAAAGTCTGTACAAGTTGGTTACGGAATGTGGCACAAGCTACTGTCAATGGACGCAAAAAGGAAGAGAGCTCAATAATCGAGCAACTGAGAAAACTTGTAATCCTCAATCTTAGCTAATAATCCAGGGCCCGCTAGCCTGGAAAATCCAGACCCTGTAATATAGAAAGATTAAGGGTCTGGCCACAAATAATGAAAATGGCCCAACTCAAGGGGTGGCATCAAGCATGCATTTGAAAGTCTTACTGCACGCAATTGGATCACACTACAACCAATGTTTACTGACTGATTCGTTGCAGTGCAGTCCTCACCTGTTTAGCTCGCCTCATAGACCTCTCCAGAATAAGTCCCGCCTCCGTAACTTCCGTATCCATCCAACTCCCTGGCGTCGATTGTCTATGGGAAATAACATGGCGTTTCGAAATATCATACCGGTAAAACATCTGTAGGTAGCGAAGTAGAAAAAGCTGGTGGACAGATTGGCCTACAGTACACTCTTCCTTCGTGTCTTACAACCGGTCATTGTGTAAATCCCTCACGTACACAGCAGTATGGTGGCCGTGTGCTGCAAACCACATCTTCCCCTGTCTATAATACATCTTAACTCTCAGTTCCTATGGAAACCTCTCTTCAGTTTATGTAATACAAGGCAGCGTTTTGAGCAATTTTGAACATCCCCCTTGATATTTGGAACCAAATGTGTGTTTTTTTTCTCTGGAGAATTTTAATCATTAGGTAAATGATCATCCAATCATGATTATTTCCAACGTTCGCAACTCAATTACTCTAACACTACCAATGTGTTAAATTTGGAGGGACGTTTATACAGTACACATAACTTTTTAAACCATATGAGTAATTTTCTACAATAAGGCACCATTTCAATCCTTGGACCAAGCCAAGGTCAACACACTCCATAATATCCGGCATATTGAATTTTTCACTATTCTGATTTGATTCAATTGAAAACACAGGGGAAGATTATAATTATCATTTTATGGAGGTCATCTATAATCAATGATTATCAACAACTTAGTGTAAAATCTTGAAATAACAGAATGTCAAGATACAACCATTTTGATGTCATGTCAAAAATACCTAGTCTGTATCTCAAACAATGATATTTCAACTTTGTTCTCATAATTTTTATATTTTCATAAAGTCGACATATGTTTTTCTTTTTGATCCTGTGAGGGGAAATTTGGTCTCTGCATGTATCCTAATCCGTGAATTAGTGAAACACACTCAGCACACAGTGAAAACACAGTGAGGTGAAGCACACAATAATCCCGGCACAGTGAGCTGCCTGCAACAAGAGCGGCGCTCAGGGAGCAGTTAGGGGTTAGGTGCCTTGCTCAAGGGCACTTCAACCATGCCTGCTGGTCGGGGTTTGAACCGGCAAACCCTCCGGTAACGTCCGAATCGCTAACCAGTAGGCCACGGCTGCCCATGTCACACGGACATGTCAAGTTTAATAGTCATGGCAATTTTTTGGCCCTAATACTCTGTCGTATGCAGAGTAACCTTCTTGTTCTTTTTCAG
Source organism: Alosa alosa (assembly GCF_017589495.1). Classification (NCBI taxonomy): domain Eukaryota; kingdom Metazoa; phylum Chordata; class Actinopteri; order Clupeiformes; family Clupeidae; genus Alosa; species Alosa alosa. The sequence continues at coordinate 26,403,351 of NC_063205.1, read as the reverse complement.
TGAGGATTTTTTTGGCAGTTTGCAAACTGAATTACCACCATCTGCTGGACTGAGGTTTGATGGCAAGTGTACCCTGTAGCCTCTTTCTGGCCCCGGGGTGAATAAGGCGAATACTAACCATCGAAAAGTGGGCACTATGAAAGTAAATGCTCAGTGCACACTAGCAGTGTACTGACAGAAGTATGTGGTTTGAGACAGAGCCCTAGGGTCTTTGTTGTCCAGATAGTTAGTTAGTTAGTTTATTAGTTGTCCTTTTAGGGAAATTCTTTTTCACATATTCCATACCGCTTTTCATCTTACATGGTCACAAGCACAGGATGGCAGATACATGGTCACAGACATAGGGATGACACATACAGACATACACATTTCATATACCACAGACATTTGACACAGACATTTACATATATTATTTGGGGTTCATGGGAAAAACATATGTTACTTGCACTGCATATATTTATCTGTGGGGCTTTGTCTTGTTGAGTGTTTGGATTGCTAAGGGGATTAGGCTTCTGCTGAAGCGGGCTTTATTGCACCTTATTCTTCTGTTCTGTGTTAAATACAATCCAAGTCAATGGAAGAGTGTTGTTGCAAACACAAATGCATTGAAGTCAACTTTAATCCTGCAGAATTCTACATACACGCTTCTTGAATGAATGTAAAAAGTCACTGATTTTAACCAACCGTACCTTTAATGAATTCACATTAAAGCTATGAATAAAAACAATACAGATTTTGATTAGAAATAATGAATATCACAGCAAATATATATAAACATCCAAATAGTAAAGAGGTTTTGCTTAGTGACTGATTCAGTGTATGTCTGCTGTAGAGCAGATGGGGTTCAAGCCGGAGGAGTCAACAGTCGCTCGAGGTCAGGGTCGCTGATGACCCGGACCTAGGCATCCTAAATCCCACATAGAGATCATCCCCGTCAGTGAAGGTGGGCTTGAACTTGTACCAGGTCTCCAGTCCCTGATGGGGAGTGTAGGTGAGGAACTCCAGAGTGTGGGCCTCTCTGTCCAGAAACACTAATACTCAGGTGAAGCCAGGAGGGGGCGTAGGTAAGTCCTCTTTGTTGTTATTGTGGTTGACAAAGTACTTGTTGGAGTCTTGATCATACCCCAGGCTCCATGACTTGTCATTCTTGCCAAACAGGACATCATCGCCACCTCCCTTACGTTTGATGCTTCCATAAGCGACGGCGATCACAGCATCTGTAAAGTCAACTTCCACGCTGCAGCGTTGGGGAAGAGGGTCAGCGCACAGGACCTGGGGCACCGAGTCAAATCTCCCGTCGTGCACAGGATACGGCTGTGGATCTTTCACCCATGTGGCCTTCTTCTCATCAGCAGACAGACAGACGTGTTGGTTTGCTGTGTTTGGGTCCAGAGTGAAACTACAGCCACCTGTACACACAAAAAAACAAAAGGAGAAATGTCACTATGGTGACGACAAATGTCACTATTGTAGAATATAAACATATAAAAACACAAAAAAAGGAAAAAACACATGACATTGGTACAATGAGATACCTTAAATGGACACACAGACTGACACACACACACACACATACATACAGAAAACACACATGACCATAGGCGTGCATACATAGACACTAGGTGGTGCTAAAGCACTAGGAAGTTTGCCTTTTATCAACGAAAATGCCCTTTTGAAACTTGTTTTTTTTTTTTTTTTTAATTATTAATATTATTAAGATTTTATTGAGGTCGGTTTTGAAATGATCTTTTGAAAACCTGAGCCATTAAAAACGACTGAAACAATGCCCCGAAATGAGCCACCTCCTTGCGCACACCCGACCAGCCTATCTCTCTTCCTTTGTCACGTGAACGCCACGCCAGGGCACGCCAGATGCGCAGCACCATAGCAGTTCAGTAAGGTCTTCAGATAGCAGGCATGGTCGCTGACAGGCTGCTTCTCCCGTGCCCCATCAGCCAGGTAACATACAGATCAAGCAAAATCTTACAGTTTGCCCTCTAAGCCCAACATGTAATAATTTTGTTGTGCAGTAAAATGTCTCATTCAGCACCAAACAAGCATTTTTGCCGACTGGTCACCTGATAAACTAGTTAGATGAAGCTAGATAAAGTTTTACGCTGTAGCCCAAATCAATGACTGATAACGTGACGACCACATCATTTCGGTAGATTTTGCAAATGTATGTGTTAAGACGAGCGTTTTCTGTTGTATATGTTTTGTTAGGCAACATGTATTAACACATTCATTTGTGACAGAAGAAACGGGAAGTTCCCCATTACCTGTGAAAAATGCCCATTCTGCATTCATGTAATGACAACAGTCAGTAGCCCACTATAACTCCTTCTCGTACTGTTTGGTCTCTTTATTGTTTTACAGATCAAGTAAAATCGTACAGTTTGCCCTCTAAGCCCAACGTGTAATCATTTTGTTGTGCAGTAAAATGTCTCATACAGCATCAAACAACTAAGCATTTTTAGCCGACTGGTCACCTGATAAAGTTTTACGCTGTAGCCCAAGTCCATGACAGATAACGTGAGGACGACCACATAGGCTACAAATAATTTCGGTAGAGTTTGCAATTGCAAATCTATGTGTTAAGACGAACGTTTTCTGTTGTATAGGTTTTGTTAGGCAACATAAATTAACACATTTTGGTCTCTTTATTGTCTTAATTGTATATTGATTTACTAATTGCAGCACAAGACAAATTTCATTCAACATGTGCGTGTAATTTTTTTTATGATTAAGTGTTCTACGTGCGCTAAAAGTGCCCCCCCTCCTGAGCACCTGCCCCCCAAAATGTCTGTGCATGCCACTGGTTGGAACTATAAGTATAAATAATTATAGATTAGAATAATTATAGATTGTGAATAAGCCAGGAGTGGACAGTCACACAGTACATTTACTTTCATAACTGTATGTAGTCAGTATGTATTCAAGTGTTTCTAGTATTATTTAATTTGAAATATATAACTTTTATTCCACTACATTTGGAAGACAAATTATATGTTTCACTCCATTACAATTTCAAAATTTGTATAGAAGTCCTCATTACCTGTTAGCCTAAGCATTTGTTAGCAGAGACGGTAACACTTTACGGTAAGGGTACATGAATTATCATAAATTCATACATTAATTAATTCATGATTGATGTATTACTTCATTCCTTAATATCTCATGAATCATCCGGAATTCACATGAGTTCATAGTCTCATTCGTGACCTCATAAACAGCACATCACCTAAAGCATTAGGTATGGTGTGCACATCATCATGAATCCTAGTGTCCAAACAGAGGATGTAGAGTATATCTAATTTCAGCTTATTTTAGTAACGCCTTAACCCTAGTAACAGCCAGGCCTATAGGTCCCTGGTGAGAAACATACGCACAAAACCACACACACGTACACACACACACACACACAAAGCCACACACGCACACACATGTATCATACTGTAGTACAGAGGTGGAAAGTAATGATATACATTTTCTCACGTTACTGTATTGAGTATTTTTCTGTGTATTTTGTATTTTTTAAGTAGTTTATAAAATCGGTATTTTAACACATGTCTTGATTACATTTTGAGTGAAGTATTGTACTTCGCTACATCAAAAATCCCATCCGTTACTTGAGTAAAAAAAAACGTTAAGACTAACGAAAACAAAAAGGGAGAGAAAAAAAATTGTGCCCTAAACCACTAGCCTAGTGGTAATGATCAGCATGTAGCCTACAACAGGACATGAATCAAGCTGGCGCCATGCAGTCTTTCTGAAAGTGATGGAGATGGAGCTGGATCACGAGATGCATCAGATTACATGTGTAGCCTAACCTATGAAAGTGTAGGCTATTTTCCGCTATTTCAATGGGTTGTCTCAGTTCGTTTTAACACTAATGATTGCGGAGATATCACCTGTCTTTGGTAAGAAGATTATTAGCAGTTGTTTCCCCTCATTTTGATGTCTCTCTTTTTCCTGTTTTGGCCTTTGTTTTTTTGGTAACCTGACTTGGCTTTCTTGGAGAAAGACATTGCACCAGCAGCACAACAATTAGCGGTCTACTCAGGGGCGTAGATTTGCGTGGGGACCGAAGGACGTGTCCACACCAATGTCAAATTACGACTGAAATGTCCCCACCAATATTCAGGTGAAATGGGGAAAAAAGTGCTCACATGCGCTACACAAAGAGTTAAATCATTTCTCACTTCAGTGCTGCCGATCATCTCGTACAGATCTTGTAATGTGTAGTAGCCTATAAGGGTAAATCGCGCTGATTTGAAGTTACCTATAATAAACACCAGTGAGCCGCAGTCTCCTGCGCAGCATGGCGCAGCGCTTCAGCTTCACTTCACTACAAGGTATATGAAGTGCGTCCAAATTCACCCATTCTTCTCTGTTGAACTCCTCGAGAAGTAGGTTACTCATCACACATGTGTCACATGAAAGAGCCTTTTCTCAGCTTTTAAACGGTGCTAGCTAGCCACTATTTGCTAAGATAAACAGTTCGCGAGAAAAATAACTTCAAGAGATTTAATTATTCTCTGCGCCCATCTCCACATCCATTCGTCTCGGTGGAAAACACTCTTCACGCAACACATGACAAACCATATATCAGAATAAACAGCAGACCTTACCGAACACAAAGGTGTAATGCATTCCCGTGTAGATAGATAGATAGATAGATAGATAGATACTTTATTGATCCTCAAGGGGAAATTCAAGGGTCTCAGTAGCATACAGATATAACACACAACATGCACTTACAACAGAAATGGTAAACATTAGTATAGTATAAACATATAACTAAACTCCACTGTACAATAAAGACAGTAGAAGATAAGATAAGAAACTAACAAAACTAAATACTAAATACACTATATAAGTTAAATTAAGAAAGTCCAATGTGCTTGAGGGTGATCAAGCATAAGACGCTTGTAGTGACAGGGCCAGGACTAGTAAGGTGCTAAAGGGAGTGAGTGTCATGGTGAAGGTGCAAACAGTAGTCCAACCATAGTCCTTAGTTGTGTGTGCCTGGCAAGGTGCTCAAGAGAGTGGGTGTCATGGTGAAGGTGCAAAAAGTAGTCCAACATTAGTCCAACAGTGCAACAGTAAGGTCTAGAGACCAGCATAAATAATATAGACAAATAGGAGAGTAAAGTGTACAGTAATGTAGACAAAATGAAAATGAAAAACTATTTCAGTGCAGGTTGAGGTAACAGTGTAGCAGTAAAACAGTAGTGAAAACATTAGGCTGTGTACAATAGTAAAACAGTAGTAAAACAGTAGTAAGCAGTAGTGGGCAGTCAGTACTCAAAAAACATGGACATGGAGAGGGTGGAGAGGCAGACAGACTAAGCAGAGAAGTCTATCTCTCCTCTTCCTTTTAGTGAGGCATTGAACAGTTCAATGGCCCTAGGAACAAATGACTTCCTCAGCCTTTCAGTTGTGCATGGCAGTGAGTGAAGTCTCCAGCTGATCAAGCTCTTTTGGTTTTTGATAGTGCTGTAGAGCGGATGACATTCATTGTCCAAGATGTTGATCAGTTTGTTTAGGGTCCTCTTGTAAGATATTGAAGTGATGCACTCCAGTTCAGCTCCCACTACAGAGCCAGCCTTCCTTACCAGCCTGTCAAGTCGCCCAGCATCCTTCTTCTTTGTGCTTCCTCCCCAGCATACCACTGCATAGAAGAGGGCGCTGGCCACAACAGACTGATAGAACATCCTGAGCTTGCTGCACACATTGAAGGACCGCAGCCTCCTCAGGAAGTACAGCCTGCTCTGTCCTTTCTTGTAGAGTGCATCAGTGTTGGCTGACCAGTCCAGTTTATTGTCCAGGTGGAGACCCAGATACTTGTAGGTGCTTACCACCTCCACATTGACCCCATCAATGGAGACTGGTAGCAGAGCGGGCTTAGACCTTCGGAAATCCACCACCATCTCCTTGGTCTTTGAAGTGTTAAGTTGAAGGTGATTGAGTTTGCACCAATGCACAAAGTTCTCCACCAGGCTCCTGTACTCCTCCTCTTGCTTGTCCCTGATACACCCCACAATTGCAGTATCATCAGAAAACTTCTGCATGTGGCATGACTTCGGTGTTGTAGCGAAGTCAGATGTGTACAGGGTGAACAGGACTGGAGAGAGCACAGTTCCCTGTGGCGCTCGGTGCTGCTGATCACAGTGTCAGAGAGGCAGTTCTTCAGTCTGATCTAACTGTGGTCGCCGGTCAGGTAATCTGTAATCCAGGTTACCAGGTGAGCGTCCTCACCCATCTGCAAGAGCTTGTCTCCGAGTCTGAGGGGTTGGATGGTGTTAAAAGCACTTGAGAAATCAAAGAACATGATTCTCACAGCACTTTTCCCCTTGTCCAGGTGGGAATGTGTCCTGTGTAGAAGATAAGTGATGGCATCGTCCACGCCCACTTTCTCCTGGTATGCAAACTGTAAAGGGTCTAGTGCATGGCGTACCTGGGGTCTGAGCATACCTAAGACCAGCCGCTCCATAGTTAGCTGTTCCAGAATAATCCAGTTTTGAAATAAATTGTAGCAAAATTCAACATGGTCTTTCGGAATTTCTTAAAACTGATCTGTGCTTACATCGCCTAGATATCTGTAAATATTAGAATCAGAATATACAGGCAGCTCACGTTTAAGAGTTTGTCAATATAGCCTTAATGATTTCTTTTCACAAAATGCTAAGCATGCATGTATTTAAGTTTCTTAAAACTGAGCTGTGTTTAAATGGGTCAATGCATGATTTCATAACAGACCAAATAGAAAATAAATGTTAAATATAGCCTACATATCTGTACATAATCATAACAAAATCAGATTATGTAGGCTACACAGTATAGTTAGATCAAGTTGGACAGTAGCACATTTTAATCATGGATAGTAGTTGGACAGTAGCACATCATTTTAATCATTTTATATATCTATAGTGGCTGGTGAAAGAGTTGTGGCTTTTTCTTTTTTGGGGGGGTTAGTGGGTGTCCCCACCAAAGATCAGACCAACCTACGCTAGTCTACTACTAGCAATGCTCAACTAATAAACTAAAGATAGACTATCTTATGAATCATTCAGGCGGACTAAACCATTTATCTCTTTAGCAAGGGAGAGTGAGAGTGACCTTAAACAGTTTTCGCTATGTTTTGTATACAAAATCCAGTCAGTCAAATTTAAAATTTCGTCTGGCATTCATTTTGACATTTAATTTGGAAGTTAAAATATTCAGGTAAAATAAATATATGGTGGAAATAAGTATTGAACGCTTACATTTTTTTTCAGCAATTAGCCTTTTCACCACACATTATATTAACACACATATAAAAAATCCAAACATAAGAGTTATGTGTAATAAAGTGGAATGAAAAAGTGTTGAACGTGCCTACTGAAATTTCTTCAATACTTTGTGGAAAATTTGGAATTTTGTGGAATTTGTGGAATTTAATTGAATTGGCTGCCTTTTCTTTTTTTGCCAATTCTTTCTGGAGCTTTCTCCGAGTGGTCCTTGGCTCTTGGAAATAACTATTCTTCTGACTCCCTGGTCAGAAATATTGCGAGGAGATCCTGTGCATGGCCGATTGATGATGCAGTGATGTTCCTTCCACTTCCAGATAATGGCTCCCATGCTGCTTACTGGAAGATTCTAAAGTTTTGAAATGCATTTGTAACCAGTTTCATTGATATGTTTTGCAACAATAAGGTTGCAAAGGTCTTGTGAGAGCTTTTTGCTTATATCCATCATGAAATGTTTCTTGTATGACACCTTGGTAATGAAAAACATTTTTATAGCCCATCAGTATGTAGGCTACTAACCAAGCTTATATTAATTTGCACAGATAGAAAGGATAACTACTCTCTAACTACTTACAGATTCCAGCTCGTTCCTTCCCTTTCCTTGCCTTTATAGTGCTTTTTCTTAGCGTGTTCAATACTTTTTCCCTGTGTTATTCCACTTCATTACACATGACTCTACTTATGGACTTGTTTGGATTTTTTATGTGTGGATTACCTGAGTTATTACTAACGCCTGGTGAAAATGTTGTGCCCCCCGTATTCCACTTTTTCCTCTCCTCCAATGGGGCCCTATACTCCCCAGTTCGATCCCCCCCCAGTTCGATGCCCTTTTATCTGCTGAACCTTCTGCTCGTTTCCAAATATAAAAAAACTCTCTGCAACTCAACATTGGCCTGCCTGCCTCAGCTGCCTGTGTGCTGGATTACTGTTCACTGCAAAGTGACCAAGGATGAGTGCAACTTACTTTGAAAATCAACTACTGCTCAAACTTAAAGGAGAACTCCGGTGATTTTTCACATAGATCTCCATTTCTCAACATCACCGAGTACTGTCGGTATGAACAAAACTGAAACAATCGGTTTTACCTAGCTCGAGTTGCTGCAGCTACAGCGCTACACACTGGGAGCATGAACATGGCTGCCTTAGCTGCTGGCTGCAGCAACTCGAGCTAGGACCAAAGTCCTTTAGGCAAGTACCTCCACTTTCGGGCGCCATATTGCAACGCTTTTGGGCACTTATCGGGCATCTATTTCGGGAGAAATGTGTGTGCGTAAGGCTTCACGATACCAATCTTGCTCCAGCGGCGAGATCACAACAGATGATTGGCACGATGTCTTCACAACACACCACATGATTGGCTCAATGTATTCACAACACACCACGTGATTGGCTCAATGTATTCACATGTCGACGTTTTTTCGCCGGAAGGGTTGTGATATGTGTAGACAACTGCGTTACAAACTAACCCCATGCATTACTATGGAGGATTTTTTGAGTGCTGTATCTCATTAGATCTCCTCATTTAGTCTCTGGTAAAACTGGTTGTTCTGGTACCCCAAAAAAAAAAAAAAAAGTAACTAAGTAACTTTTACTTAAAGTACATTTTAAATGAACTACTTTTTACTTTTACTTGAGTACATTTTCAGATCGATATTTTAACTTGTACTTGAGTAATATTTCATCAAAGTACTTTTTATATGGTACTTTTACTTGAGTGCACTATTTTTGTACTTTTTCCACCTCTGCTGTAGTATATCAAAGACCTTACAGTGTTAAATAAAAAGTAAATTTTCTCAGGAGTTGTGTAGCTGGCTTGGTGCTGAGTGTGTCTTAGGAAGCGTCCGGGGTCAGTGTTTGGCCAGCCCACATTCCTGCATCTCCAGAGACTAACTTGATTACCAGCACGGGTACTGGGGACAAGGGACATGGACACCAAGATATTTACAGCATGTGAGTCTGTGTGTGTGTGTGTGTGTGTGTGTGTGACACAGAAAGAGAGAGAGAGAGAGATAGAGAGAGATATCTGTTTGTGTGACCGAGAGAGATTGTTTAAGGGCTTTCTACAGTAACCCAGTTAAAAGTGAACAGGGTTCTCTTTGTACTTTGAACTTAAATCCAACCTCTGATGGTAAAGGCTTTTTTTACAGATTTGTATACAGTAGAGAGAGAGAGAGAGAGATAATTGTAATAGCTTCAGAGGCTTCAGAGAGAGAGAGTTGCAGTCAGATATAATTCTAGAAAAATTATTTTGTTCAAATCTGAAAAAGAAAAGTATGACTGTCATTGTGGATGTTTTGGTGTGGAAAGGATGGAATCTTCCTGCATGTCTTTCTCTGAGAAGGGTGAGAAAGCTGCCTTTCGGTCTTTAGCACAGGAGCCTGAAATTCTCCTCATGAAGAGTGGCCTTCTTATTGGCTCTGCCCACTCTACTCCCGCCCACGCTCCCCCTTGTTACCTGGGTAACCTCACTAGAGTGGAGGAACTAACAACTCTCTTGAACCCTGACTCTCTCTCTCTCTCTTATTTTCTTTCTGTCTTTCTTTTATCACTCTTCCCCTTGCTGTTTCTTTAGCTTTTTCATTTTTGACCCCTCCCTCTCTCTCAGACTCATTCCCCCTCCCTACCTCTCTCCCTCCCTCTCTCTGCCTCTCTCTCTCTCTCTCCCTCCTCTGTGTATAAGAGTTCTCTCTCCTCCCTAGTCAGCTCAGCCTCTGAAGAGAGTCTCGTAACAACAGAGCAGGAGAAACAGAAGGGAGACAGAAAGAAAGAAAGACAGAGAGAAAAAAAAGTGAGAGAGAGAGAAAAAGAGAGAGAGAGAGGGAACAGCAACTCTCATTCTCTTATTCATTCACACAAACTCGGCACAGCGTTTCTCATCTAGTCATCGCTCCACGCCTGTCCCTCTTTCCCCTCATTCCTTTCTTCTCCTTCTTCTGCCCCCATTTCTCTCTGCTTCTCTTCATCATCCATCTTGCCTGAGCTGAGGCGCTGGTGTCAGATGGGGTGTGGACATTCCACAGGGACCAGCACAGGAGGAGGTGAGAGTTTTTTTTTGTGTGTGTGTGTGTCTGTGTGTCTGTATATGTGATTGGAGTATCTGTCAATTAGGATATCTTTTGGATAGTGTGTGAGCTTGTGAGTGTAAGTGGCAGAGAGAGACAGTGTGCGTGCGTGCGTGTGTGCGTGCGTGTGTGTGCTTGTGAATGAATGAAACTGGTTGGCACAAATAATATACCATCAATAACATTAGAGAGAGCTCCATGGAAATATTTAGTGGTGGTGTGTGTGTGTGTGTGTGTGTGTGTGTGTGTGTGTGTGTGTGTGTGTGTGTGTGTGCGTGTGTGTGAGTCTGAGTGTGTGCGTGCGTGCACCTGCACCTGTGGGAAGACACTTGTTGTTACCTGTAATTGGTTTTTTTCTGGTCTGGACTATTTACTTCAATGGCACCGGAGAACCAATCTTGCATGACTCATTCAGTCTGCTAAACCCCACGCAGAGAGATAGAGAGAGAGAGAGAGAGAGAGAGAGAGAGAGAGAGAGAGAAGGGGAAGGACACAGAAAGATGGGAGAAAGAAGGGGGAGAAGGAGAGAGAGTGAGGGAAAGGGAAGGACACAGAAAGAGAGAGAAGGGAGAGAGAAAGAGAGAGAGATAAGAAGGAGAAGGAGAGAGAGGTAGGGTGAGGTAGAGAATGAGTGCAGTGCAGTGAATGTTGAGAGTGGTGAGAGACGGACAGTAAGAGGGAGAGAGAGAGGGAGAGAGAAGAGTCGTGAGAGACGGACAGTAAGAGGGAGAGAGAGAGGGAGAGAGAAGAGTCGTGAGAGACGGACAGTAAGAGGGAGAGAGAGGTAGAGGGAGAGAGGAGAGTGGTGAAAGATGGACAGTAAGAGGGGGCGTTGAGAGTGAATGAGGGTGAAGGAGAGAAGGAGAAGAGAAGAGAAGAGAAGGTGATAGAAAAACAAGGAAAGTGGAACGGAACTGTGAGGACATACAGTATGTTAGAGAAAGGGATACAGGAAGGAGAGATGGAAGGTAGGAGAGAGAGGGATGGAGAGATGGAGGGTAGGAGAGAGGGATGGAGAGAGAGGGAGAGATAGATGGAAGGTAGAAGAGAGAGGGATAGAGAGAGAGGGAGAGAGATAGAAGGAGAGATGGAAGGTAAGAGAGAGAGGGATGAAGAGAGAGGGAGAGATGGAAGGTAAGAGAGAGAGGGAGAGATGGAGGGTGGAAAGGACTGAGGGAATGATGAAGAGGGTTGGAGAAAAGGAAGGACAGAGAAAGAAAGAAAGGATATACTGAGGAAAGACAAGAGAAAGGGAGAAAAGGAGAAAAAAGGACAAGGACAAAGCTTACACCAACTCAGATATCCAGAAGAACAGGAACGTGAGACTGAGAAAAACAATTATGATTCACATGGTCTTCAGATTGAATTAGCTGGAGAATCTGTGTTTCATGAGGTGCCCAGGAGCACTCCTGAGCTCCCTCTTACTGAGTGTGTGTGTGTGTGTGTGTGTGTGTGTGGGTGTGCACATATTAGTCTGTATCACTTAAGAGTAAGGGTGTGAGTATAGTTGAGAAACATTGAGACAGTGAGACCCATCAACTCACGTTTACGGATGTTCATTTTGTCCATTCCTGACCTCTCTCTTTATTTCCTCTCTATCTCTCTCTCTCTCTCTCTCTCTCTCTCTTTCTTTCTGTGTGTGTGTGTGTGTGTGTGTGTGTGTGTGTGTGTGTAAAAGAGAAGAGAGAGAGGGAATGAAAATTATTCATTATATATACACAGGTTGCAAGTACTTGTGATAGACGCTCTCACATTGTGTTTTCTAGTGGAAGTGATTTACTTTGGAATGTGAGTTTGTCTCTATGGAGCCCATTCATGTTGTAAAATGTATATATTGTTACGATAAGGAATTTAAAAGGAGTAATTTGAAAGACTTTATTGGTGTTGACATGTTGATTAATAATAATATTGACACACACAATACACCGCATCTAAAACTAAGGAGGAAGGAGGAGGACTAAGGTGTGGGTGTGTACGACTGTAAGGACTGTGTGTTAACTCTATAATATATGTGTGTTACTGTAAGAAGTGTGTGTTAACGCTATAATATGTGTGTGTTACTGTAAGGACTGTGTGTTAACTCTATAATATGTGTGTGTTACTGTAAGAAGTGTGTGTTAATGCTATAATATGTGTGTGTTACTGTAAGAAGTGTGTATTTAAGCAACAAGGCCTGAGAGGCTCAGGTTACACTGAATGTAGAACAGCTAAGGGGTGTTGTTAGGCACTTTCAACCACGCTACGCTTTTCTAAAACAGTTACTACATATCTGGCAAGATTTCATTAAATCAAGGCACAGCAACAAAAAAATTTAACGATTTATTCATAGATGATAATCGCACAAATATAGTTCCTCTATCTGACTGGTTGCCATGTGTGTTAACTCTATAATATATGTGTGTTACTGTAAGAAGTGTGTGTTAACGCTATAATATGTGTGTGTTACTGTAAGGACTGTGTGTTAACTCTATAATATGTGTGTGTTACTGTAAGAAGTGTGTGTTAATGCTATAATATGTGTGTGTTACTGTAAGAAGTGTGTATTTAAGCAACAAGGCCTGAGAGGCTCAGGTTACACTGAATGTAGAACAGCTAAGGGGTGTTGTTAGGCACTAACTAACACGCTAGCGTTTTCTAAAACAGTTACTACATATCTGGCAAGATTTCATTAAATCAAGGCACAGCAACAAAAAAATTTAACGATTTATTCATAGATAATCGGCAATAAATATAGTTCCTCTATCTGACTGGTTGCCAGGCAACTTCGATACGCAGCTACTTTAACTTACAGTATGCATCTGTAATGCATATAAGTTATGGTAGCGCAGTAATATGGAACGAAATGTGGTCAAGGTGTATGTTTATGCTGCATTTTACAACGGCATCGAACGCGATTCAGCCAATCACAATCAAGGACCGGAAGTATCAGTTTTAGAATTTCTCATATATTAGCAGCAGCAGTCCACAGCTTAAACGTATCCTTCCACAGGTTGCATGCATAGCTGACCTCATGTTTAACTCTTATCTGCATGAATTCAGTGGTTTGATTGAATCATGAATAATTGATTGAGTTTGGCTGCTGATTGTAATCACTGTATTGCAATTTATGTTGTTGCATCAGAGGAGATAGATAAAAAAAGAGAGAGAGAGGTTGAAAGTGTGTGTGTGTGTGTGTGTGTGTGTGTTTGCTGTATGGAGATAGGATAATTTAATAAGAGCTGATAAAGCTTGAAAAGATGACCTTCAGGTTTTTGTATGTCTTTTAGTGACACACACCCACACCCACACACATCTGCCTAATGTCTGTAATGTCTGATGAGTCATTGATGAGAGAGAGAGAGAGAAAGAGAGAGGGGAGCAATGAGAGAGAATACCGTAAACTCGGGGCAGTTCCCCTCCACGGAAATCTTTAGTAAAAGGCGAAAGATTTGTACGAGATGAAGAGAAACCCGAGCGATGGCTGCCACAGGGCACGCTGGACGGAGAGCATGAACATCGCCGGTCGTGGACATGAGGGTGACTCCAAGGCGTTGCCCAGTGGCAACAAGACAGCAGTATCAACATCCCCTTTAAATTTTTGCGAAAACATGTAAGGGCTCAAACAGTATCTTTCTGAACAGATTAGGCTGAACTTCATTTGACACACGGATGCTTTGTTGTTATTGTTGTTGGCTCACTTTGTATACAGTACTGTATATAAAGTGAGCCAACAACAATAACAACAAAGCATCCGTGTGATGAAATCAAATGAAGTTCAGCCTAATCTGTTCAGAAAGATAGTGTTTGAGCCCTTACATGTTTTCGCAAATGTAGACTTCTCTCTCATTGCTCCCCACTCTCTGTCTCTCTCTCTCTCTCTCTCTCTAATCAATGACTCATCAAACATTAGGCAGATGTGTGTGGGTGTGTGTGTGTGTAAAAGACATACAAAAACCTGAAGGTCATCTTTTCAAGCTTTATCAGCTCTTATTAAATTATCCTATCTCCGTACAGCAAACACACACACATAAAATTTGTAAATATATATATATATATATATGATATTCTATCCGGCGACGAGAGATTCCACATTCACTATGCTAAGCTAAGCTAGCGATAATACATATACTATACTAAGATAATACATGCATGGAGACAAACCTTTTTTTGCTCACTTATTTAGGTCTAGTGGAGAAAGTGAATAACCCAATTTCATAACGGTGGCGTGTTACTTTAAATTAAAGGCTGTCAAGAACACGTCAATCAAACAGATTGTAATGTCGGCCAATCAGAGACCTGAAAACATTTCAGACTCATATACACAGTCACTCATGACCACAGCCACACACACTGACACACACACACATGCATGCACGCACACCATGGACAATAGTAGTGTAGTGCCTAAAGAGCTGGGCTAAGGTGGCTAGGCTTAGCTGGGTCAGCCGTGGCCTACTGGTTAGGGCTTCGGACTTGTAACCGGAAGGTTGCCGGTTCAAACCCCGACCAGTAGGAACGGCTGAAGTGCCCTTGAACGAGGCACCTAACCCCTCACTGCTCCCCGAGGGCCGCTGTAGCAGGCAGCTCTCTGCGTCGTGATTAGTGTGTGCTTCTGTTCACTGTGTGCTGAGTGTGTTTCACTAATTCACGGATTGGGATAAATGCAGAGATCAAATTTCCCTCACTGGATCAAAAGAGTATATATACTTATACTTACTATAGTACTAGTTGGGTTAACATGGATTTTTTTTTTTGTCATTCCGATTAAACTATTCTGAATGAAAATGTTGTGTCATCTGTTGACATGGGATACACTCTATTCCAATCAGATGGTTCTAAACACTCTAGAATCTTTAATCGGAATAGCCGTTCCTGCTTTGGTTTTGCTTGAAAAGCTACAGCAGGCAACTTGATTCCCGATATACATGGCTGAGATGACATGGCAAGGACGGAATACACCCTTTTCATTCCCATTCAAATTCTAATCGGATTGGCAGTTTTATTCCTATCAAGGTGTATGAAGCGGTCATATAATGATTGTCAAAGTTTTTTTTTTTTTTTCCCGTCATCTACTTCCTGAATTTTTGGTCAACGATACCCGGGACACCGAAACACCGGTGCACATGAAATTTGGTGGGTATGTAGCCCCACGTCCAGTATTAGCCCAATAATTAGGCTAGCCTACGGCGCTATAATCATGGCTAATTTACCAGTTGCCACTTATTCTGTCCTCTTCAAAAAAAATCTGGAAAAGTCCCAAAAGTGAAGCAGCCCACCGGGAATTCTCCCGATTCTCCCGATTACCCACTCCGGGCCTGCCTGACATTCTCTGGGGGTATGCCAAGTTTCGTAGAATTTCATCCATGGGGGGTCTAAAAAAATTTAGGTTATGTGTACATTTAGTGACTGTACACTCATTGGCCTGTAGATGGCGGTGCACACATATACACATGCACACACACACAGGCACGCACATACTATCGGTATTAGAACGGCCGATACATATTTACAAATTCAGTAGGATTAAAAGAAAGCCAAATATTCATCATCATCATCATGGCTGCATTTCCAGTATTGGCGATACGTAGTCGTTTGTCCACTAGATGGCACATCGTTGCAGTGAAACGTAATTTTGTTTGAAGTTAAAAGTGGGTTGGAAAAACAATGGACGCTTCCTACAAGGACTGTAGTTTACCGCAGAGAACGTCTAATAAGGATAGGACGATGTTCACATGAAATGTAATTCCCATTTCTTCTTGAAGCCGAAATAAATCTGAGAATGTTTATCGGACATGCTTGTTTTTTACTGCAGGTACGTTAATCTTATAATATCAATAAGGACCTAGGTACAATAATGTTACCGTTAGCGTTGGTTGAGTGATGGAGGCCAATTTGATTGCATTTGTAGAAAACTATAAATGCGGTTATACCAAGCAAATTGATAGCAGCACTGTAATTGTATCTTTTGACTGTCATTTGTTGCACATGCTACAAAAATCATTCTGTGCAATGGAAGATTTACCAACGTTACACCGGTCTGATACAGTTTTGCCTATACATGTGTGAGACTGAGACGCCTGTTTATTTGTTTTAAGTGCGTGCAGGGTGTGAGAGGGGAATCGATGTGCTTTGATTCCAGCTTGGTAGTTGTAGTCTGTGAGATTAAAAAGCATGTGTGTGTGAAGGATCCAAACAATGACACCTTCATTTCATTATGGCTGCTTTAGCAACACACCTTAAGCTACTGTGTAGTGTGTCCCATTTAGAAGTGGCTATTTAATTCGCGCTTTCCTTGACTCATGGAGCTGCGTGAATTTTATTACAACTTTTCGCCACGATATGGCAGTTTAAGTCCGCTTGAGACTGTAAGGCGTAAGCCATTGGTTTCCAAAGGAGATTTTATTTGTGTCACCAGCATAGCCTATTGACAATTTATGTTGTAAATAGGCCTACCTTATAGGCCTACCTGTAGCTTAGGGAAGCTAACAGCTTTCTATTAGGATCTAGTTTGTTAATTACAGTTTTGTCATAACTCCCTGATGCATTTTTGCATTTAGAATAGCCAGAGCGTGGATATCTCAATCGGAAAATTAAACAATATCGGGCGTCTATGGACTAGGCTGGGTGAACCCAGCCTGATCTGCCCGCTATTTATTTTTTTATTTCTTAAAAGATTGAGCTTGGTCTGGTGAAAGCCAGACAAGCCATGGACCTCAGTTACACAATGCAAGGGAACATGAATCAGCCTATATTTGCACAAACAATAACGGACAACAGCTCTTCAAATTTGGCCTGTTAAAATGTGTATGAACAGTCTAGCGACGCATTTCATCAAGGTCCATTTGGACATGTCAGTTATTTGCACCACTGGTTAGATGTAAAACAGCATTTCGTTTCAGACTACTGTTACTTAATTTGTGCATTGACAATAAAGTATCACATGAACTAAAGATGACTAAAATCTTATGTAGAAGAAGAAACATTCACAAAAAATCCATCCATCCAAAAATGACCTTTGTTTTTGATAGCTGTTGAAAACAGCATGGAACTGACAGAGATGTTTTTGTTTATTAATAAATAAATAAATAAATAAATAAAATATAACATTATGCTGATACCTTTTGCTTTTCCCAAATACAATGTAGCCTACAGGTGTAAGTGACCTTTCATCAATACAGTTGCAATGGATGAACTGTGATGAACTGCCCTACTTGTGATTGTTTAGAGATTTTAAAGGTTTTATAACAATGCTACAACTTCTTTGGCTATTCTACAATCTATTCATCTTTTCAGCGCCAGTAGGCTACTTTCTGTGCAGCCGCACACACACACACAGGCATGCCAAACAAGCATACACAAAAGTTTCAAGAGTGGGGGATGGAGTAAAAGATGGAGACAAATTGATTAGTGTGATTTATTTTCGCGGAACGGATGTACAGGACTGAGTGGCGGTCATATTTTGTACCGCTATGCGGTACATCTAGTTTAGATTCTAATCAGAATAATAGTGTCCATGTAAACCCACCCACTGTAGCTAGAAAAGTAGAAGGTTCAATTCCCAGCTGGCACAGTTGTTGTCACAACCACACCAGTTCCCACTCCTTGTTCACACCCACAACGATCCAACTCTTCGGTCGACTAACCAAGAGCACCGGCAGTCATCCGCACCTGCTTCATTGTGAGAACTCTCTTTTGGGATTGACTATGTCCAACTAGAAATCCATAAATTCTCAGCACATCTTGGTCAGGAGCCTATCATATGGGTCGCATGTTGTCATAGTGTCAGTGTCAACACGGGAATCTTCGGAGATTCCCCCAAAATTATGACATGCTAGACTCTTCGATCAATCTGTGCATCTGTGGTCAATGTGATGTGTGAGGGTCCAGATTGTAGGTTAATCCTCTTTTTCTCTGTGCTCCACAGGTCGTACAGAGGGATCAAAGGATGTGTGAGTGTGGCATATACTTGACTATTCTATAGTTCTATAATTCTATTCCATTCTATTCTGGAATACAGCATGTTTTTAAGATGGGGATGAGGAATTGTTTTCCAGTTGTCCAGCCATGCACAGCTGAGACATTGCCTTTTCCCTAATATCTTCATTTTGAGATTGCATTTATTGATGTAGCATGAAGATAATACTGCAATTAAATGTTGCTTATTGTTCATTTATTGGTGCCATTTGCAACTGATTTGGCCTAAGAGCTTTGCAGAGCACAATAACAACCACATTTAATTTGTATAGCAGTTGTCATACATGCAGCTCAAAGTGTTTCCATATGTCAGTACAGAGTGAACAAATTTCAAAAAGGATACAATGAAAAGGGTAATGCAGTTGACAACAGAAAAAAACATAACCAATAGGGCATAACATATCATACAAAATAATAAAATAAAATAAATATAAACCAACAATTCACACTGTGCCTAACGACACCCCTTTAGTTGTTCTAAAACCACTGTAAACCATCGCCTCTTGTGGTTTACTGTTTATATCAACACCAAGAATACATAATTTTCATAGGGTTTCCACCTTACTTATATAAAAAAAGGGGCAGCCGTGGCCTACTGGAAAGGGCTTCAGGCTTGTAACCGAAGTGTTGCCGGTTCGATCCTAGACCAGTAGGAAAAATGTGGGCGGGGGAAGTGGTTGAGCACGGCTCTCCAATGCCCACGTCCACGGCTGAAGTGCCCTTGAGCAAGGCACCTAACCCCTCACTGCTCCCCGAGCGACGCAGTAGCTCACTGCTCCGGGCTAGTGTGTGCTTCACCTCACTGTTTGTTCACTGTGTGCTGTTTGTGTTTCACTAATTCACGGATTGGGATAAATGCAGAGACCAAATTTCCCTCAGGGGATCAAAAGAGTATTTATACTTACTTATAACCTCCTTACACCTTGTCCTAACAGGATCTGAGCGAGCGACTGTCAATGCCATCTGCCTACACTGAATCCGTTAAATATGCCCTTCTATTGTGTAAATATGCCCTTCTATTGTGTAAATATGCCCTTCTATTGTGTCATATTTTTCATTTAAAATAGCAGAGCGACAGAATAAGAATAGACATGGGTGTCCGGCAAAAGTTCTCTCAAAACATCGCATTGCAGTCAGGACACTCCAATCAAAAACAATGTAATTAAACGGATTTTATCGCTATGTTCGCGCGCATCGCGTCTGGTGAGGACACGTTATCACAGGCACCTGTAGCTATTTCTACGCACTTTTCCTTTCATGAATAAACCATGCAGTTGTAAGAAAATAGTAAAAGAAGATAAAAAGTATTCCCAATTAAAAGTCCCACACACTCCCTAAAATTCCTAAATCAACTGAATTTCACATTTCATATGTATGTAAAGGGTGAAATTAGGATATTCATTTTGCTGGGTGGGACAAAGAAATGTATGAGAGAGAGAATGTTATGTACTACATTAGTTTAGAGCATTTTAGTGACTGAGGTCGGGAACAAATACTCTAGCGTCACTTAGATGTCTGTCTATACATTGACATTCCAAGGAGTGAAATCCGATAGTAATAATAATAAGGTCATTGTCATGCTGTTCAAGGCATAAAGGATGAGTCAGCACAAATCAATATAGTTTCAAAAATAGGAAAAGAATGAGAAAGTAAAATGTGACAAAATGACATTGTGTGTGTGTGTGTGTGTGTGTGTGTGTGTGATATATTGTGATATATTGTGATTGAAAGTGTTGTTTCCCTCATACAGGACAGAAGAAACGTCACCAGATGAAGAAAAGTCAAAGTTTGTAATACTATTGCTTTCTTGTCTAACGTTTTTGTTTATTAACGTTTGTTTGTAACACACACCACTGAATATGCACTGTGTGTGTGTGTGTGTGTGTGTGTGTGTGTGTGTCTGGATGTGTGTGTGTGTGTGTGTGTGTGTGTGTGTGTGTGTGTGTGTGTGTTATCTGTCTGTCTGTCTCTTTTAGGAACTATGGTGGTGTGTATATTGGTTTACCAACAGATCCTAGTAATGTGGCTGCTGGTCAGTCAACATCTATACAGAAAGGTAAGCACATACTACTACTACTACTACTACTACTACTACTACTACTCAGGGGCGCAGGAGGCACGGGGGACGTGGGGGATATGGACATGTCCCACGCAGTGCTGAAGAGACAGCCGTCGTCCCCCTCACTTTTGATAAGGAAAAAAAGCCTTATAGGTACGCTAAATAAATAATAACATATAGGATTTGCGCTAACTGTAAAACTCCCCATTAACAGCATCACATCACTAACCACAGCCATCTACAGTAGTGTAAGACTGCACAATCTCATATTCACTTTGTTGGATATCTGAAGCCAGTTTGTCTACTAACAATCATAAAACAATCCAGGCTACTTGCTTAGCATAAATCATTTATCATCATCTTTATTTGAGGCAGGCTGGTATTCGAGGCAGGCTTTAGACATGCATTTCGTTAGGAGCGGCATGCATACCTGTAAGCTATCAAAAGCATTTTCGGTTTGGTTTGGGATTTAATGTACTTTTGGACTGTTTGATTATATTGCTAAATGTTGGGACTGATGGGCACTGAAATCTGGAAGATATTTGATGGTTCACTGTTTTATGCAGTTGAAAAAGTGTCTGGATTTCCACTGCTGTTTATTGCGAGACAAGGCAGCCCTTCATTGAATAGGGGTTGTGCTGTAATGGAAACCTTTTTGCATAGCCAAGTAGCCTAAATTGAGTTATTGTTTAATTATGTATGATTTAGCTACCACAGTGATGGGCCTAGCGTTCTTATGCGTTCAGTGTGGGATATAAACAAGCTGAGAATTTAGCAGTGTCACGTCTGCCTGTCACAGACGTGGGGAGCTCTTTGAAGCTTGGGATAATGTGATACAGTCACTACAGTAACAGTATTTGCAGTTATAATATTAACTGCAAACACACAGTGGAGAGTTGATTTGGTTTATACCAGACAATTTAAGTAGGCCTAACTAGGCTATTTGATCATGTAGTCTATGTTTTGATCATAGGCATGATGATTCATTCATGGCTTCATAAAATATCAACATCCCATGTTGCTTTTTTCTACCATTAGCCCAAGTAGTTACCAGTATTCTACCATTGGCCCAAGTAGTGAAAACAATTTTTTGAAAACAATCAATGGTATTATCTTAGTATTCTGGCAAGTTTAAAATATGATGGTCGAAAGTGGGCCAGAGGTGGCAATCCGATATCTGGAAATCTGATCTCACTATGGGTGTTCACAATTTGGTCCCCCTCACTTTCAAAACATCTCCTGCGCCCCTGCTACTACTACTACTACTACTACAACTGTGTGTAGATAGATAGATAGATCCTTCATTGATCCCCAAGGGGAAATTCAAGGTGTGTGTGTGTGTGTGTGTTGTACAGTATGTATATAATAAATGCCTAACTTGAAGTTGCAGTCTATGATTCCAATCCAATACACTTTTTTGTCAGATTGAGTAAATGAGTAAATGACTCCTTACAATCCTCTTCAGTGATCACTGTGTGTGTGTGTGTGTGTGTGTGTGTGTGTGTGTGTGTGTGCGTGACTCCTCTTGGTCCTCCACCTGTCTGTTCAGTGTGCTTGTGCCCAGCATAAATGTTGGGCGTGAGAGTATGACTTAAATAAGAGAATTGGCTGTCATGGAAACCAGCCTGTTAGCTTCGTTCACTCTCTCATACCTTGTTTACAACACATGACTTGACCCTGCTGTGCTTGGGACATTTGAGTTATTTTGCTTTTTTACACGTGTATCTGCTTGTGTGTGTGTGTGTGTGTGTGTGTGTGTGTGTGTGTGTGTGTGTGTGTGTGTGAGTGTTTGGTTTGTGGGATGTGTGTGTATGTATATGTGTGTGTGTGTGCGTGTGTGTGTATGTGTGTGTGTGTGTGTGTGTGTGTGTGTGTTGTTTTTTTGTTTGTTTGTTGGGATGTGTGTGTGTGTGTGTGTGTGTGTGTGTGTGTGTGTGTGTGTGTGTGTGTGTTGTTTGTTTGTTGGGATGTGTGTGTGTGTGTGTGTGTGTGTGTGTGTGTGTGTGTGTTTTGTCCTGTGGGGGTTACCAGAGCCAGTGGTAATTGGTAATACCATATGCACTTCTCTCCAGAGGGACACAGAAGTGCTGAGCTCCCCAGACTTCCTGCTGAGATAGAAATATCAACAAACCTCTCTCTCTCTCTCTCTCTCTCTCTCTCTCTTTATCTCTGTCTCGCTATATGTTTGTGTGTACGTTTGTTATCAACATTATCAATACAAAATATTTGGTAACACTTTACGGTAAGGGTACATAAATTATCATGAATTCATGCATGAATTCATTTATGATTTATGCATTACTTTATTCCTTTATACAGGAAAGTCACCTATTACCAACAGTCCCGTATTTCCGACCTCTTACGTGTGTTTTATGTGTGTGTGTGTGTGTGTGTGTGTGTGTGTGCAAGTGCATATATAATGGTAGCCAGCTTGTACGTAGCTGTGCAGTATGTATGTTGTGTGAACCTCCCTCCCGACATCTTAAGAGACGTGCTAGTGAGAGAGCTAGCAGCCTGCACTTTTAGCTCAATTGCTAGCACACTCGACTCCCAATCCGAGGTGCGGCAGTTTGTAGGCTCAAGTCCAGGCGAATGCAGGGCTGAACCGCATGGTCAACACGA
This sequence comes from Alosa alosa, assembly GCF_017589495.1. Classification (NCBI taxonomy): domain Eukaryota; kingdom Metazoa; phylum Chordata; class Actinopteri; order Clupeiformes; family Clupeidae; genus Alosa; species Alosa alosa. The sequence continues at coordinate 26,380,363 of NC_063205.1, read as the reverse complement.
CACAAGTTACACATATAACTTACATAAATATGTATAAAGGGTTTTCTGAAACTTTCTCTCTCTCTTTCTCTCTCTCTCTCTTTCGCCCACTCAGGGATGGTGAATGACAATGTCAACAGGGTGCATTAAGCTGTGTTCGCTTCTCCCCTCTGATTGGCTCTCAGGGACCAATCTGATCATCTCAGGGGGTACCCCTCACCAGGCCTAGGTCAAAGGTCAAATCAACCCCCCACCCCCCACTCCCACAGGCATTGTGGGTACAGGAGATCCATGGCTGCATTCTGCACTTTGGGCACAAGGCACGGAGGTTTTGTCTCTTATTCTCTCAGGACAGAAGGAAGGCACCAAACACACAGCAAAGCAGGGCTCGCACACACACACACACGCAAACACACACACACACACACCCATACACACACTCACATTACTCATACACACTCATTATTATTTAGCAGTACACATACACATACACATACATACACATACATGACATTACACACACACACACACACACATACTGCGCATTGTTTACACACACAATAGACACACACACACACACACACATTGGTATTTACACACACAGACAAACACACAGCAAAGCAGGGCGCTGACCGTACATTAATTTGTACTAACGACACACCAGTTGTCTGGAGACACTTCTGTGTAACTTGCTACACCTAGAGACCCCTTGGGACCTCTTCCCCTCCTCTTCAGGGCACCTGGGACCTGGGGAATTGGATGACCCACGCAGTTCTCATCCTCCAGGTCCATCTCAACTCAAGGATTACTTGCTTGTTCAGCAACTTTCCATTTGTCTGCAGTTGGGGTGTACAAACACACAGTGACTCTGCAAAGCAGGCTACTAATTGTGTTTATTTGATTTGAGTGATTTGAGTGATATTTGTGTGTGTGTGTGTGTGTGTGTGTGTGTGTGTGTGTGTGTGTGTGTGTGTGTGTGCGCAGTGCAGGTGTGCGCAGTGTGTGTGTGTATGTATGTGCATGTGTGTGCGTCGGCAGGCGTGTGCGTCTTGAAGCGTCTTGGCGATGCGCGCGTGCGTCGCGTCGCGTGCTTTTGTTCTTTATTGGCGTTGTGTTTGTCCCAACAACGTGTGTGTGTGTGTGAGTGTGTGTGTGTGTGTGTGTGTGTGTGTGTGTATGTATGTGTATGTGTGCGTGTTAATGCGGTGTGCGTGTGGCGTGTCAGTCTGCGGCGCTTGTCGCTTTTGTTCTTTATTGGCGTTGTGTTTGTCCCAACAACGTGGGTGTGTGAGTGTGTGTGTGTGTGTGTGTGTGTGTGTGTGTGTGTGACTGGGGAAAAAGAGAGACGACGAGAGAGTCACATACACCAGTACTGACACACTTTTGACTCTTCAAGGTCAAGCACTCCTCTCTGACATACTTACGTTTCATAGGGGGAGAGCAGGGGAAATATGTAAATCTGTCTCCGTGTGTGTGTCTGTGTATTTTTTTACATTTAAGAAATTATGTGTGTGTGTGTGTGTCTCTCTCTCTTTCTCTCCCTCTTTCTCTCTTTCTCTCTTGCTCTCTCTCTAACCCTCTTTCTGTCTGTATGTGTGTGTGTCTCTCTCTCTATCTCCCTCTTTCTCTCTCTCTCTTTCTCTCTCTCTCTCTTGCTCTCTCTCTATCTCTCTCTCTGTCTGTATGTGTGTGTGTGTGTGTGTGTGTGTCGCAGAAGACACTGGGATAAGAGGGTCATTCAGAAGCGCTGACCCATTTTGGGGTCTCCAGGGAAAATCTCTCTCTCACTCTCTCTCTCTCATACACACACACTCCCAAACAAACAACCACACACTCACAGAGGTAAAGGGTGTGTGTGTGTGTGTGTGTGCATGCAGTAGTCAATGTTTGTGTGTGTGTGTGTCTGTTTTTGGAAGTCTTACAGAAAATATGGCCTCAAAAGTTTTCTGTTCCTGACGTCCACCGACCTTTTGCCTTGTAAAATTGAAATTGAGAGTGAGTATAATTGTGTGTTTGCGTGTGTATGTATGTGTGTGTGTGTGTGTGTGTGTGTGTGTGTGTTTGTGTTTTTGTGTATCTTTATGCGTAGGGGTATGTGAGACTGAGAGAGCACATGTACTGTGTGCGTGTGTGTGTGCGCGTGCGTGAGTGTGTGCGTGTGCGTGCATGCGCGTGTGTGTGTATAAGATAGAGAGAGAGAGAGAGATGGATTTCAATACAACGTCACGAAAACATGTGTTCGCAACTTCGGGGGAGTAAGCAGCATAGAGCAGTGCTCTCCATAAAAAGATTACTGAGTTTTTGTGCTGAAAACCACACCATTCGAAATCACGATGGTTAGAGAATGTTCAATATCCCTAAAGGAATGCATGTCTTCACCAAAAACGCCAAAAGACAATGCTAAAATGCAAATGAACAACAAAGTCTGAAATAAACTCTGAAATGAGATGTTATTATCATTGAGACATCAGGGGTATACAACAATTGATGATTGTAGCTTACAGCAGCCGACTATTAGGTTAAGTTTATAACGTTGTGGCTGGCCTCCGAGTGTCTTCTGTCCCAAGGTTGTGTGCGCATCTCGTTTTGTTGGTAAATGGGAAACCTGTCTATAGGGAGAAATGTTCAGGTTCAATGTTACATCAGATAGGACTCAACTCTTTACATCTTTACCTCAAACAACCTGTTGCTCACAGGAATCACAGGACATATGGTAGAAAAGGGTCGTTTGAGTTGGGCCTTTATATTCCATACTTCTGTTTCCGTTCTGCAGTTGTGGCTTGATCAAAATACATACTTAAAGTCACACAAGTCACAATACGGAACCCTGGAACTTGTCATGGCAATACATATTTTGAACACATCCAGAGAATGTGCGAATGGGTCAGCCGTGGACTACTGGTAAGGGCTTCGGGCTTGTAACCGAAGGGTTGCCGGTTCGATCCTAGACCAGTAGGAAAAATGTGGGCGGGGGAAGTGGTTGAGCACTTCTCTCCCATGCCCACATCCACGGCTGAAGTGCCCTTGAGCAAGGCACCTAACCCCTCACTGCTCCCCGAGCGCTGCTGTAGCAGGCAGCTCACTGCATCAGGATTAGTGTGTGCTTAACCTCACTGTTTGTTCACTGTGTGCTGAGTGTGTTTCACTAATTCACGGATTGGGATAAATGCAGAGACCAAATTTCACTCACGGGATCAAAGGAGTATACTATACTATACTATACTATACTGCTTATTTTACAAATTGTGCTCTCATCTTAATTTTTGTAAAATGAGCAAACTATTTAGTAAAATGAGTGCACTGTTTACTAAAATGACTCCACAATTTAGTACAACGAGCACATTCTCTCGGTAGACAGAATAAAACAGAAAATATCGCCTCAAAATCTAAATCTGTCCATGCGTACGTGTGTGTGTGCGTTTGTGCGTGCGTGTGTGTTGGTGAGTACTGTAAATCTAGCTGTGCAAATGTACAGTAGTTCTAAAATGTAACTAGACTAAAACATAGCATCTGCCGAAATGGATGTGAATAAAGTTTATCAGGTCAGTTTTGATGAAGATGACATTGTTGTAGTTCACAGGGTCTATGTGTCAATATCATAGCCAGATTCAATGCACATAATAATGAATCTCAAAATATACAACACCAACAACACCAACCAAAGTCCTCAACTCTAGACCACACAGCCGATATGCTGATTACACTGCAACAGAAACTTGGTCCAATTCAAAATCAGTCTAAAGGTCTGTCCACACCAGTAATGATAAGTATATAGGTAACTGTAACTAATGATATGAGCGCCCACTCTGGCCAATGAGAGATAGATAGATAGATAGATAGATAGATAGATACTTTATTGATCCCCAATGGTAAGGTAAGTCTCTGCACATAAGAAAAGTCTCTGCACATGTTGATGAAAGTGATGCATAAACTACGATGGATTCTGATTGGCGGTCAGCTTTCTATTGTTCCTCGAAATTGCTCTGAAAGTGATCCTGAGATATCCCTCTTCATTACACTATTGTTATAGTATGCAGAGTAAACTCTGCCATTCCTGTTATTTGGAGCAATACTTAAAACTCTAATTTCTGATGTTATCGTTATAATTACCGTTATCATTATAGTTATTGTTATCGTTGTGGACAGGCCTTGATTTATTCCTGAGTTGTGGACTCACAAACTGAGCAATTTCTCTGACCTCAGACCTGCACCTGAAATGCAAAAATGTGACTGTGTTGAACCTCTTTGTGTTGGCGTCATTACTGTATATAAATAAACAACAAAGTTGTGAAGTTACAAACGGGAAATTATTTTTTTTTAATGTCAGGCTGGTGAGTGTTTGTTTGTGTGTGTGTTGTAAGTATGAATATGCATTTGTGTGTGTGTGTGTCTGTGTGTTTGAGTGTGTGTGTTACATGGTGTATCGATACTAGAGAGGTATCATGTTACCTGACCTTTAAAAACTATGATATTGTTTTCAGTGAATGAATGATTAGATTAAAAAGCTATGTGTTCTATGTGTGTTTGCAGCACCCTTCTACTTCCTGTTATGTTCCTTGAGGTGGGTGCGACAACTGTTTTTTTTTTTTTTTTACCTCTCCTGAACACGCCAACTCTCAGAGACCAAACAAGAGACATGGCTGTGTTCTTGCCAAAAGTCTTCGGCTTGTTGATAAACCAGATGTTTGAAGTAATGTCTGGAATTACTTTGGGTTTATTACTGACAGTGAGGTCAGGGTAAGCCAACGGACATAATGTCTGTAAAAAAAAAAAAAATGCTACAAAGCGATTCAGACCGAGAGAGGCAAATGTCATACTTTAAGAGACATGCCAACATGTATACAGATGTCAAATGAACGACAGGTTAGCGAATGTGAGGAATAACATAATCAGACCATGCTCAAGCCTATGCCCTTAATTATGGGCAAAATCAAGCGACAAACTATTTGTGACGAGAATTTTTCATCATCAGAGTTTGACGAGACAATTACTGTAACAACGGATCTTTAAAGTTTAGCCTACTTACCAATGTGGTTAATATGCGCAAACACAATGTTTACTCAGGTAACTTAGAGTAAGAAAAAACAAAAACAAATCAGACAGTCATCAAAAGATCAACAAACCCAGTTATAATCTGTTTAATATCCAGTAGGCCTACTTCTATATCGGTACTGTACATTATGCAATACTATGGGTATGTTACCAGAGCACATGTGCTTACACACGCACACACACACACAGGTATACAAAACATCAATTTTATCAGTAACACTTTACGGTAAGGGTACATGAATTATCATGAATTCATGCATTCATTAATTCATGATTTATGTATTACTTAATTCCTTAATATCTCATGAATCATCAGAAATGTACATGAGTTCATATTCTGTCATTTGTGACCTCTTACATGAAGAACACATCAACTAAAGCATTAAGTATGGTGGGCACATCATTATGATTTATGATTTATTAAGAATGATCATGATGATTTCTTTTTCTGACAAAAATGTGGCTACTCAAATTCTGATTCATGCTTAATAAATCATAATGATGTAACATAATGTTGTTCATGCATGAAGTCAGGAATGAGAGACTATGAACTCATTTAAATTCCTGATGATTCATAAGATATAAAGGAATGAAGTAATGCATTACTAATGAATTAATTAATGCATGAATTCATGATAATTAATGTACCCTTACCGTAAAGTGTTACCATTTTATCATTACCAGATACACTCAAACACAACAGTAACTGCTGTATGATTGACCAGCCTATCATAATCACACACAGAGACACACGAACACACACACATGAACACACACACAAACACACAGTAAATTAAAATAAAGTAAAGCAAAGTAAATTGCTCTTTTAAGCCACTAACTAGGGTCAAAGAAATTATTACTATGCTACCGATGTCAATTGACGTACATTTGTTCCCAAGTTCCTCATTATCATCCACAAATAAGCACAATATGCCTATTAGGGCAGCTGTGGCCTACTGGTTAGCGATTCGGACTTGTAACCGGAGGGTTGCCGGTTCAAGCCCCGACCAGTAGGCACGGCTGAAGTGCTCTTGAGCAAGGCCCCTCACTGCTCCCCGAGCGCCGCTGTTGTTACAGGCAGCTCACTGCGCTGGGATTAGTGTATGCTTCACCTCACTGTGTGCTGTGTGTGTTTCACTAATTCACGGATTGGAATAAATGCAGAGACCGAATTTCCCTCATGGGAAAAAGAGTATACTTATACTTAAGATTGTTGTTAGACCAGACTTTCCCTTTAAGATTAAGAGAGGTAATGAGGTTATACTAAAGTCCTTTTAGGCAAGTCCCTCCACTCGGAGCTTTTTGGGCACTTATCAGGCATCTATTTCGGCCGAAATGCGCGTGCGCAAGGCTTCACGACACCAATCTTGCTCCAATCTTGAGAGAGAGAGAGAGTTTGGATAACATGAGTGATGAGAAGTAGGTCTATGAAGCCCCCCACCCACTCAAGAATGATAGTGTGTATTTCCGTGTATGTGTGTGTGTGTGTGTGTGTGTGAGTGTGTGTGTGTGTGTTTGTGTACGTGTACTCCTCCCAAAGACCCCTCTCTGAGAGAGTGACATTCTTCTTAAGCCGGAGGGGATGGAACGCGATCTTCTCCGAGGTCTGTAACCTTTCCCTGCTGCTACCACTGAAACATAAAAAGGTACATTTCCATAGATTAGTACTGACATTTGGCAGTAAGAAGTCTACTTGTCTGTGGGCCATGAGGGAAATGCTGGCAATAACACCGTGTTTGTACATTGTGGCTGTGTGTGCATGTGTGTGTGTGTGTGTGTGTGTGTGTGTGTTCGTGTGTGTCTGTGTGTGTGTGTGTATGTGTGTGTGTGTACGTGCGCGTGTGTGTGCACACACTTCTCTCTCTCTCTCTCTCTCTCTGTGTGTGTGTGTGTGTGTGTGTGTGTGTGTGTGTGTGTGTGTGTGTGTCAGTGCAATAGAGTTATAATTATTATGTTACATAGCTAAAGCGTAGTTAATTACATACATCAGATCATTACTGATTTACACCTCTTAAAGGAGAGAGAACAGGAGGCAGAGTTAAATGAATCCCTACCTACTGATCATCTTAAAATATTCTCATTGAAACACCCATTGTCTCATTGAAAATATTCTCATTGAAACATTGAAAAATATTCTCATTGAAACACCCTCAAGGACTACTGACCTCTACTTAAATGGTTTACTGATCTCTGAGAGGCTGACTTTTGGACTGATACTGATGCATTCCCTTTCCAATCCACTAGGTGTCAATATTGTGCCACATTAGACATGGCCTTAAACTTATGAGAGAAGGGCCCTTGGAAAAATCTTTGTTTGGAAAGTACACACCTGTACACACTATTCTTGCATTTTCAAACAATAGTCACAAGAGCAAATTTTTTGTGTTTAGCAAAGTGCATACTCTTGGTTCTTAAGAACTGAGGTAAGGCTATGGGTTGTCTTGCTAAAGATGCTGATAATGATAAGTGCGTGTTCTGCAATCTGGGCAAACTGCTATAAAGGAACCAATAATGATAAGCGTGTGTTAGCAAATCGGATAAGATGTAACTCATTGTAGTTGCAGGCGTCCTCTCTGTCTTGCTGTCAGTGGTTCCGACCGACCCATTTTTGGGTCTCAACCTACATAGAGAGACACCAGTGAGAGCGCTGTTTGAATATTTCTTCTTTTTTCTAAATAGAAATGCCCAGTGTTAAATTTAGCCTCAAAGACTGTGGAGAGTTAGTCAACGAAGACAGTTTCAGTGGTGAAGGGGATAGCTCAACGACAGTGGCCTGTTAACCCAGTTACAGACGGAGGATGCAGATAATTAGGTCATTTATGTTTTTTTTTTAATTTAGTTTAATTCTCAAATTGTTGCCTCCGAGATGAGAGACTAACGATCCAGATCAAGTTCCCAAGCATCGGCAAAGACCTATTTAAACACAAGTTTTGTGGACGCACTAATTACAGGCTTGCATTGCGTATACTCTTCTCAGGAAACCAACATGCTCTCAGTCTCAGACAGACAGAAACCTCCCATGATCAAACATCATAAAAAACATACCTTCAGTGTCCAACTCAAAGCTTGTTCAGTGCAAGGTTGCAAAATGATGGACCTAATATGGACCTCTGTAGTCTGCAAAACTCACACATGTTGCATAAGACATGATGATATGATGACTGTTGATTTTGATAGGGTACTTTTATAAATGAACATACGATCAGATCAGATAAGATACCTTTATTGGCACATAACCATGTTGGTGGTAGTTGTTTTATACAAGAAGGTAATAGCTCAGTCCAGTGGAAAAAAGGGACAAGAAAAAAAGATTGAAAGAAAGATTGAAGTTTTGTGAACTGACAAGACTAATGCATATGTAACCCATATGGATAGCCAACTTGCCCATTGTGATGTACCAATAATTCTTTGGTGACCCCTAGAGGGCACACGAGACAGGTTCAAACAATCAAATAAAAATAAACAACTGCTACTACAAATTAGAGACAGACGTCGGAACGGATAACTAACGATACAGAAAGAAAGAAGAAGAATATTAATCAAAGCAAGAATAATATTGACCAAACAGAAATCAAACACATTTCTTTTGACCGAAAAGCTTCAATCCTGATAAACCACTTCCTGAACAAAGACCTCGTTGGACCATCGTAACAGATGGAAACGTATTAATCACTTGAATCCTGACTGGTTTTTTGATTACCCCTTCAACCACTCCTTGTCCTACGCCTTGGATACCTCGAATTCCCTGCTGTGATACCCTTCCTCATCGCCATTCTTCCTTGCAATATTCCCAGAAATTGAACCCCCGCCTTCATCCACTTTCCACCCAGTGACTGTGGTAGGATCTGGGCAAATACACCCACACCCACGGACTGTGACATTAAGGAATTACATCCACCACTATTTTTTATTTAATTATTTATTTTGAGTGCACTCTCTTTTATTTTTGGGGTTTATGTTTATTTTGTTATTTTAAGTTCAGAGACCTCAAGGGAATTATTTATTGAAAAGTTACCTAAGTGCCGGCACTTCTGATAAACTGATATTATAGTTATATGTTAAGAATTGTTTTTATTGTATAAGGAAAAGTGATTTGACATCATAAATATAAATCAAATAAGTAGCAATAGTAATAAATTGAATATAGAGTCAAATAAAATAGTATACATAGAGTCAAGTAAAATAGTAACATATAACGATTAAAATAGATCAATAAATAAAGGGTATATCAAATAGGGTTTAAATAGACTATAAATAGATCTTAAATAGAATATCAATAATATATGCAATCAAATGAAATAGTTAATATATATATCACAATAGTTTTTTATATTTCCATTGATATATATATATATATATATATATATATAGAGAGAGAGAGAGAGAGAGAGAGAGAGTCAGAGAGAGAAAGAGAGAGAGAGACCTGAAAATCTCACTTTAACTACACAAAATTACACTCCTCTCACTCACAAGGCGTATAGGAGGTGGCTACTGAAAGAGTTACGCCTATTCGAGTCTCCGTAGATGGCCTGCTGGCATGCATCACTATGTACACCTGGTCTGATGGTTCCAACACGAGACTGACAGAGTTAGATGTTGTGTCTTCCGAGTCCAGGCGTATTATCAGTAGCGGAGACCACCCTGTCCCCGTTCTTCACCAAATTTGTCCCAGAGGCGTTTTCATACGGGTTAAAA
>NC_063205.1:26358137-26365637 GCF_017589495.1 Alosa alosa | reverse complement strand
CAAAATCATTCTGTGCAATGGAAGATTTACCAACGTTACACGGTCTGATGCAGTTTGCCTATACATGCGTGAGACTGAGGCGCCTGTTTATTTTGTTTTAAGTGCGTGCAGGGTGTGAGAGGGGAATCGATGTGCTTTGATTACAGCTTGGTAGTTGTAGTCTGTGAAATTAAAAGCACGTGTGTGTGAAGTATCCAAACAATGACACCTTCATTTCATTATGGCTGTTTTAGCAAAACACCTTAAGCTACTGTGTAGTAGGTCCCATTTAGAAGTGGCTACTTCATTTGCGCTTTCATTGACTCATGGAGCTGCGTGAATGTTATTACAACTTTTCGCCACGATATGACAGTTTAAGTCCGCTTGATACTGTAAGGCGTAAGCCATTGGTTTCCAAAGGAGATTTTATTTGTGTAAGCCAGCATAGCCTATTGACAATTTATGTTGTCAATAGGCCTACCTTATAATCCTACCTGTAGCTTAGGGAAGCTAACAACTTTCTATTAGGATCTAGTTTGTTAGTTACCGTTTTGTCATAACTCCCTGATGCATTTTTGCATTTAGAATAGCCAGAGCGTGTATATCTCAATCGGAAAATTAAACAATATCGGGTGCCTATGGACTAGGCTGGGTGAACCCAGCCTGATCTGCCCGCTATTTATTTTTTTGATTTCTTAAAAGATTGAGCTTGGTCTGATGAAAGCCAGACTAGCCATGGACCTCAGTTAAACAATGCAAGGGAACATGAATCAGCCTATATTTGCACTAACAATAGCGGACAAAAGCTCTTCAACGTTGGCCCGTTAAAATGTGTATGAACAGTCTAGCGGCGCATTTCATCAAGGCCCATTTGGACATGTCAGTTATTTGCACCACTGGTTAGATGTAAAACAGCACTTCGTTTCAGACTAGGCTACTGTTACTTAATTTGTGCATTAACAATAACGTTTCAGACTACTGTTACTTAATTTGTGCATTGACAATAAAGTATTACATGAACTAAAGATGACTAAAATCTTATGTAGAAGAAGAAACATTCACAAAAATCCATCCATCCAAAAATGACCTTTGTTTTTGATAGCTGTTGAAAACGGCATGGAACTGACAGAGATGTTTTTGTTTATAAATACATAAAAATAAATAAATAAATAACATTATGCTGATACCTTTTGCTTTTCCCAAATACAATGTAGCCTACAGGTGTAAGTGACCTTTCATCAATCCAGTTGCAATGGATGAACTGTGATGAACTGCCCTACTTGTGATTGTTTAGAGATTTTAAAGGTTTTATAACAATTCTACATCTTCTTTGGCTATTCTACAATCTATTCACCTTTTCAGCACCAGTAGGGTACTTTCTGTGCAGCCACACACACACACTCAGGCATGCCAAACAAGCATACACAAAAGTTTCAAGAGTGGGGGATGGAGTAAAATATGGAGACAAATTGAAGTGTGATTTATTTTCGCGGAACGGATGTACAGGACTGAGCGGCGGTCATATTTTGTACCGCTATGCGGTACATCTAGTTTACAGTGGACACTGCAGCATACAGTTAATCTTGACCAAAATTATTCATACGTATTCCAATTGATTGGAAATTACATTAGCATGTCATGAAAGACAATACATCACTGTACTGCCAGAAGAAAACTTCTGGTCTGATTCAGATATCAGTCAAAATGAATAATTTTGCTGCCCAGAAAATAATAATGTAAAGGGGAAAAACACATTATCTGAAACTATTATGATTACTGTAAAAGATTACATAAGAATCAAATAAGGAATGTATTTATTACAAAAAATCTGTTAGTCAGCCAGATTATTAGTAGACTCTTTAGACCTGAGTCTGAAGGTCATGATACATGGGGCCACTTTTGAGCATTCTTGCAACCATATACTGTAGCTAATTCCATTTGTTCTGATTGGATGATCATGGCCGATTTGTCTACTGATGTTTAAAGTTCTTCAGAAAATAAATTGTTTCCCAATATCAACGGGAACATGCCAGAACCACAATAATGAGGAAAGTTGCCCAGCAACATTGCTCAAAAAGTTGCCCCATGTACTGTATCATCAGCTTTACTTACTTAAATCTGATATGAAATATGTCTACATACTATGTTACCCATGTTAACCTCATTTCTAGTCAGAGCCATATAAGGAGATACGTTTTCTTCAATCGTTTTTTTGGAGTAGAGACATTGTGTTTATTGCATTAATGGTCATCCAAGTTAAGATCAATCACATCAGGATTTGGTAACCCCAAGCCCCTACAAATTTGACAATTTTGCACATTTCACTTGGATGATGAACACACATGAAACAAATAACGGGGCAGACATGTTAGCTTTCAGCAGTGTTGTGATTCATGAGTGACTTCCAGTGTGTGCTTGGGAGTCCATTTGAAATCAATCCGTCCTCCGACATAAGTCTGTGTGGTCCTGCTAGCCTTTGCTGACGAAGAACACCCACTCACACAGACATAGACACAGACGTAGACGCAGACGCATAGAAACACACACACACACACACACACACACACACACACACACACACTCTCACACACACTCACACACAGACACACCCTGCAGAAACACACTAAAGTATCACCACACACAGGCATAGAGGTAGACACACACACACACACACACATACACACAGACAAATACACACATATATAGACACACTAGAGTAAGAAGACACAAGTACATGGACACACCACAGACACAAAGACTGATTCCTACACACACACACACACACTCTCTCTCTCTCTCTCTCTCTCTCTCTCTCTCTCTCTCTCTCTCTCTCTCTCTCTCTCTCTCTCTCTCTCTCACTACTCTCTAAATTAGGGAACTCATAAATAACTGCTGGGACATGGTTCTAATACATGCCCTGAGCAGACGTTGTGTTTCAGAACAGATGTTAGTTAGGATTTGGGACTTGCAGGTGGTGGTAGGCCTGTGTGTTCTTCAGTAAAAGTCATCACCACATTTCCCAGGGCCACTGTCTGCCACTGGCCAGGAGAGGATGGTCAAAGATTCTTTTTGGACAGGAGCAGTTGTCTGTTGTTGGTGAAGAGGAGGGATAAGGGTTGTGTGAGATCAGCGCTGTGAATTTGGACTCCCACACCCAGTGTGTGTGTGTGTGTGTGTGTGTGTGTGTGTGTGTGTGCGTGTGACGTGTGAGCTGTCCACCCACTGTGTGTGCATGTGTGTGGGCATTAGGGAGGTCTTGCAAGAAACTGCTCACACACACAGGTGGGCCAGTGCGTAGGAGGACTGAAGGTCACACACACACTCACACAGACACACAGATACACACATACACACACAGGGCCTAGGGCTCATTCTGCTGGAATGACATAATCCCTCTCCTGCTGAGAGACTGGGGCAGAAGTCGGACAGACAGGGTCAAAGTTCACAGAGGTCAAAGATTAAGTTGTTTTGTCATTGAGTTTTTTACAGTCATAGGCAGGTTCACTACCAGAACCCGCTTGTCTGTTGCTTTTCGCAGACTGTTGTACTAAATAGGGATAAGTAGTCCTGTTCGGTAAGAAAGAAAGAAAACAATGTTCTTAACCCTTTAATGTGCAAGCTAGGCTTAACCCTTCTAATGCGTAACATGGGCCATAAATGACCCGCATTCATTTCCTATGGTAACTCATACATAGTTGTCCGTTTATTTGCAATATTTTAACAAATATATGTATATTTTATCCTTCAATATGTCAGATAGCCATTAAATAAGTTGTTTGTGATGACTGCAAATCATACGTTTTTTTTTTCCTTTTTAACATTATGAACAAACGCGGTTTTTGCACACTTTTCATTTGTATGGCTTTTTCACTGGCCAAAAAAAGGAAAAAGACATTTTGCGCAGAAGGACAATGAATAATTTGACAATTTGACAATTGAGAAAATAATAAATACCATACCCAGTATAATCAACAAAAAATCATGTGAATGTGTTGCAAATAAGTAGAAAAAAATTAAACTATTAACACATGTGAAAATAATAATAATAAATAAGACAAAGTTATTGTGATCCTCTGAAAGCATGTAAAAAATAATAATAATCAAGACAAAGTTATCGTGATCCTCTGAAAGCATGTAAAAAATAATAATCAAGACAAAGTTATCATGCTACTCTGAAAGCATGTACAAATTATAAATAATAATAATGACAAAGTTATCGTGCTCCTCTGAAAGCTTGCCACCCTTGCAGTGCTGACCTAGTATCCTCTGTCTAGACGGTGTCAGCGTGTCTGTGTGAACTGAACTTTTTGGCATGGACAGCGCAAGCAATTGTCCAGAGTGCTATCAGTCAGGGAAGCAAGATACCTAACAGAGGGACCCCCCACCCACCCAACTGAACATAATGACAATGGAAAGGGCACTGATATCCTCTGAGGCTAAATACAGGCCAGGAGCACATACTGTATGAACACATGGAGTGAGTGAGTGGATGCTTGATGAGTGTGTGAGCAAGTGAAAGGATAATTATATAACTGTTCTTGATATCTAAAGCAGTGGTTTTGGTCTTGTTCTCGTCTTTTTTTGTGAAATTATGATTATGAACATGCCAGACACACTCTGGTTTTCTGGAGCAAGCAAGTGAACGTTGTTATGCAATACGTGTTGATAACTAAAGCACAGTTCTCATCAGAGAATCTAGTTTTGCGCATTCTGGTTCTCATCTAAATGAATGAAAACACGTATGCATCTTTTTTCCTGGATAACCAAAAACGTTTGAGCCTGGTCCTCCTCTGTCCTGAGGACGTTATGATGATAATGCCTTACTCTTGTTTTCCAGAGCAGGAAGGGAGCTTGAGTGTGTATTTGCCTCTCTGTCTTTCTCTCTGTATCATGCACTCACACGCACACTCACTGTCTCTTACACACGCACACTCACGTACGTGTGTGCGCACATACACACACACACACACACACACACACACACACACACACAAACACACTGTCATGGTAACTATGTCTTGAGAGAAAAAAACTGCTTCCCCACCATTAGGACAGCAGATGAGCTCTCTCCTGCTTTCGCGTGACTCCCCTCGGCCGCAGAACGAGTTGGGTATTCCGGAGTGCGTGTGCCACTTGAGGAGACAACAGCTGCATTCTGCTGACAGAAGCCACTTCGCTCTGTTCCTGGATCAGATTCTAGAACCGGAATCCGACCCTCGTGCCAGTGTTCCAACGGTGTTATGGCAACGCTGGTCAGCGTGGAGAACACAGTGAACATCGCTGTGGCATCTCTAAAGCACGTCTTTCAGTGTGTGCATTTTCAGCGATGATTGTTTACAGGCTCGCAGCGGAATCCGGACAAGCGATGGAAGTGGATCGAGTGTGTTTGTGTCCCCTTCACATCCCTCTCACTCACAAACACACACATACATACACTGCTGTCATGGCAACTATATAGCGAGAGAGGGAAAACAACCGTCTAAAAAAGTGTTTGGGTTTTGCCTTGTCATGACAGCTAATCGAGGACAGCCTCCGAAGAACATTGAAATCCAGTACAACCTTAGATGTCAGAATACATACCGGAACAGACTACTGTTCGTGGATTTGTCTTAACAGCCTAACACACACACACACACACACACACACACACACAAACACACATACACACACACACACACACACACAAGGGTTGCTGTTGTTGTTGTTAAACGCTTATCCTGATTTGTAAGGTTCTGCCGAATAACACAGCCATTATTTAAGATTTGTCCGAATTCGAAACCTAATCCCGAATCCCAGTCATTTCGATGATGCATGCATAATTGCAGTAAACACCACCAAAAGCTGTGAAACTGAAAAAAAAAAACAAATCATGATTGTTGCAGTACTTGAATTGGTCACATTATAGACAGGATTATTTATGTTTTTTCTGTTGTGTTAATTAACTGTCACTATGACCGTCTTGGTGGTGTGTAGGTCTAATTGAGGTCTAATTGATATAATATTCTAGCAGTGGTGGAAACACTGTGTAGGATTTGATTTGGTTGATGAAACACTGTGTAGGATTCGGTTTGGTTGATGAAACACTGTGAAGGATTCGGTTTGGTTGATGAAACACTGTGTAGGATTCGCAGTGCAGTGCACCCATAATAGAGCTCTGGATGAAATGTTATCCTACAGTCATTTTTTTCAGGCGAAAGACTGTACACAACATAAATCAATGTTAAAAAAAAACAACAAAACATTGCCCAGCTGTGGCGCAACTGGCTTGGGCACCAGCACCGTACGCTGGTGACCCGGGTTTGATTCCCGCCCCGTGGGTCATTTCCGGATCCCACCCCTGCTCTCTCTCCCATTCGCTTCCTGTCATTCTCTACTGTCCTATAAATACAAAAAAGGAAATATCTTCAAAAAAGACTAATGACAGCAGAGGATCATATTGCCACTCTTAAGTGGCTATGTTGGATGTATGGCCATTTCAGTCCTGGATGACAGTGTTCTCATTCAGATGTACCAATCTGCTTCCAGCCTCATCCACTACATCAAGATAAAGAAGATTTATCCCCTGTAGTAAATCTCCAGGACATTCCAACACATCTGTGGGAAAAGTACCCATGTAAATAGTAGTGGTAAAGTTTCTCTCTCTCTCTCTATCTCTATGTTTGTATGTGTGCGTTAGTGTGTGTGTATGTGTGAACAGTTACATAAGGAGGAACTGGCATGAAATTAATTGACACCTTTACACTCCAAATAAGGACCTGCCATGAAGTATGATTGATAGATTGATAGATGAGACATATACTGTATTACATACTGTGTGTGTGTGTTTGTGTGTGTGCTTAAGTTGCATAACTTTACTTTTTACCTGAACACCGAAATATCAGTTTACCAGATGTGTGAATTTGTTTCAGCTTCTTTTTTTTTTTTTTTTTAAAGACCACAGCACCACAGTATCTGGGAATATACAAATCTCAGTGTGTGTGTGTGTGTGTGTGTGCGTGCGAGTCTGTGTGCTCTCTAAACCTCACTCAGCATGGCTCTCGTAACCCACGGTTACTGGCCTCCTTATCTCCCCTTGTCATTACCACGGCTACAACGCTCCCTTCGGCGGCGCACCTGGACGGCTCTCGACACCTGTTAGCGCTGGGGGTGTGGGGCACAGTTCCCAGAGCAGGATTTATTAGACCCCAGATTTATGTCCCTGTAAAGGGAGTACACACACAAACACGCACACATACACACACACACACACACACAAACACACACAGACACACACACACAAACACACACACACACACATATGCAACCGCAACCTTACACAAATTAAACACACACATTTAACATTCGAGCCACTCACATACGCATACTGAATACACAGACTTATAGGTGCGTAGGACAAATACACAGACATACATACTAATCGTCTTTCCTTCCCTTCCTCTCATACATACAGACACTTGTATACATTTATACATTTGCACACAAAAGCCCAGCCAATATCAAACACACTAACACACACATTAC
>NC_063205.1:26333137-26353137 GCF_017589495.1 Alosa alosa | reverse complement strand
TTCGCTCTATCACTTTATTCCCCACTCTCCACTCCCTCGCTCCACCGCCACCTCTAACCGCGCTACTAACCTCTATCCCCTACAAGGCAAAAATCAGTGATAGCCTCCCTTGTCTGTGTGTATTTGTATGTGTACAGTCAGTGCTAGACCGGTGAAAGATTGCCTAGTCAGTAGGAATGTGTGTTTACTGGATCACACTGTCATCCTTTTGTCTGTGAGTAACTTACTAAGCGGACAATAGCTGAGAGGAAATGGATTGAGTTCGGCGACTGAAGCAAATAAAAGCCTGGGCTTTTATGAATCGACTTTTTTACGGTAATCTATTAAGTAGACAGTGTCTGCGGGAAATGGATTGGACGGAGTGCAGTGCTCGTACAAATATTCACCATCTATTAACATATGCATCACACCCTTTCTTCTACAATGACTTGCAAAAGAAGTGAGGCTGTATGTTTCAGTAGCTGTCTAATTGTTGAGCAGATGACTTGTTTGGTGAATTTTAACTGCTGACATTTAGAGTTATTCTTTTCCCAGACGTGTTTTATTCAAAACTACTTATGGTGCATATTTTCATCCGTAAGTGAGTTAGTGTTTAACTATGCGTACATGAATACTTTTATCTCACCTTTAAGGCCTGCTATCTTTCACATCATAGTAGCATCTGCAAGTAAAAGGCACACAGCCTTGAGGTCTTTAAATCCTCACCCTGTGTCTGTGTGTGTGCGTGTGCTTGTGTGTGTGTATATATATATATATGTGTTTAAACATAGTATTTGTAAGTTACATTGGGACAAAAGTCTCTGCCAGACACTCGACCTTTACAAGACTAACCAAATCAATGGGTAGTTTTGCCCTGTGGCCATCTTGAAGTCACATTTAAATCTAGTTGGGCACACTTTGGGAGGTAGGGGTCAAAAGAGGTCAGTATCCTGCACAAACATGAGGCACCCATCCGGAGGTCTAGCGGTATCCCACAATGCCACAGCCTCTGGGTGGTCAGCTCAGCTGATTGGGTTTTGGCCAAGTTCTTCATACCTTAATGTTCCTCATAGCTAAATGTTCACGATACTTTATGTTAAGAAGGAAATTAATGCACTTAAGAAACACACACACAAACAGACACACGCACACATTTTTCAATTTAAAATTGACCTCAGCAGTTATATTTCAAGGCATTCACCAGCAATTTACACACACACACACACACACACACACACACAAAAAAAACATCCAAGAATGTATGGATGTTTAAAAATGTTTTCCCCCCTCTTGACTGAAGATCAGATAACCACTGGACATTGTAAACTTCTTGAGCTTAAACATAGCCCCATTAGTAGCACTGTCTAATGGCCACCTTACACAAAACAACTTTGACAAGAATTGGGAAAGATTCTTGAAAGATTGTAATCTTTTAACTAATGGCCCCCATTCAAGCTTTACTCAAAAGACTTCAATCTTCTAGGAAACTTTCCCAAATCGTGTCAATGTTGATTGGTGTAAGGAGCCCATTAGTTTTCTTTCTGATCAGTGACAGATGCAATATTCTGTCCATCAGTACGCAATTACACAGTCTTTGATTAGGCCTCTGTCCAAGTTAATCAAGGCTTCATAATGTTTTGATTCCTAAGAAGGTAATAATAAATATTCACAGTATACATCCTTTTATTTGGTAACTAATAAAACCATATCTGGGTCCAGGGTCTAAGTAATAATTGTTTTTACAACACATGAAACACAACTTCATTTACCTGCATATTTGTGCATGCACTCATGTAATGCTAGACTGGTATATGCTGACTTTAGGGATCTCAGGAAACACTGATAAATAAAGGTCTTCTCTTTATAAGCAAGAGAAATAAAGGCCTGCAAATCCTACACAAGAAGATCAAGCATAGTAAAAAGCCGGAAGCCAAACACGTGACTCAAATCTATTGTGCTGTAATGTGCTATTAGTAATCCATGACTATTTACAATGCCTTTCTCTAACAGAAAACTTGTTGGCTTCTGTGTTTTATGGGTGACAACCATACAATTTCCCTTGTCTTTAAAGCAACACCAAAGAACTTTCCCTCTGTCGCACGCACGCTATTTGTTTATCCAGCACCGGCTTTGCAAATAACAATGTCCACAGACAAGGTAGAATATGTTGCATGATTTATGAAAGTACTGTAAGACGTCACTCATCAGGACCAATGAGGGAACTGGGAGTGGCCGAAGGAAATCGTGAAGCTGTCCGCGCGCTGTTGGAAATAACAATTGATTATAGAACCCCTGTTAACCTAATGATTCTGACCCCGCTAGAAATGGAGAAGTTTCAGTCAAAGTAATATTACTATCCATAGTAGGCCGATGTAGGCCTACCCACGATACTGTTACAAGAATGCCTTCTAGCTATTTAATTAGGCTCAACTTCCCCAAGAATAATGTGCGAGGCCCTCCTCGGCCAATTAATTCGGGAGGCACCTTTACTTGAGTAATGATCCTAGTGTGAAAGTCGGTCAGAGGCTATAGTGCTGACCTGGACCACTATACTCATCTGGACAGAACATCTTACCGAAGCTACAGAGGGTTCAGGGTGTGCTAAGGTTAGCTGTCTAATCCCAGACTACTAATAAAATCAGTGACCCACCACAGCATAATATGATGGCCAGTTCTCCTGGTAGCATGCCTACACTTTCACTGATTTAGCCCCCACGGCCCTGGAGACTAATCCTAGCCGTTCCTCCTGGCACATCTTAAACGTTGAGGGATATCTAAAGAAATTCTAGAAAACTATGCAGGTCAAAGCATAACAATTTATTTGTCAGGTACAAGCTATTCATCCAATACATTATAGAAAGTACATCTAAATGAATAATGTGAAAGTTACGAAAACAGGTTAAAGGAACATTTAGGAAACCATATGAAACAATCAGAGAATGAACATACCAGCTCAGAGGATGATGACTACACACCTTAGTGGTGCGGGAGATTCTGACTACAGAATGGCTCCTAGAATGCTCTGTGAACCTCACTTAAATAGTTTACCTAGTTTGTGGTTGGTTACATTGATATGGATCACATGATTGGAGGTCAGCTGATTTGGGATCACATGGTTGGAGGTCAGCTGATTTGAGAGTACTTTGATGTGACTTGAGACCATTGTTGTAGTGAGAGTGAATTAATCAAGACATGACAATGTACACATTAATTACATTTCCTGCTTCCTAGTTAGTTTCTCCTGTAAAATAGGCAAAGGCTATAGATATAATCAAAAGTTGTTGTAGCAGCCATATGTGACAATGGGCCCACCATGAGGTCATACCATCATGTGATTAATCAACAGTTCACATGAGCAGGAGTTTGATCAGTATAGAAACATTAGGACTCCTTACAGTATGATGTATTGCGACATCAAACGCAAGTCAAATTTGTAGTTTCTTATGTCTCATTCCATCGAACTACAGATCCGCTACCCGATCTGGCAAACTTACATAGTGCGGTTATAGCCGATAGAGGGCTGCGAAGCGAATGCATAAGTGCCGTTCACCCTGTTACAAGTTGATGAACCACTGAAAAGATTTAGGAAACATTATTTTAAGGTACAAAAAACTCTTTGGTGTTGCTTTAAAAAACAATGATTCAATTAGCCTACAGAAGCCTGTGATTTTCTGCTGAAGCGTAAGACATAAGCTGCTTTCAGACACAACCTCCGCAAAATATGCAGATCTTTGTAAAACGGAGGTCCGACCCCTCGGGTGATTCACACATGATGCTAACCTGCGGACATTATGCGGTCATATGTTTAAACGACGCCGACACACATTAACAGAATCTCTGCATGGTTGAACAGGTTGAACAGGTTGAACAGGTTGAACAGGTTGAATATGGTTGAACACGCACATGAACAGAATCTCTGCATGGTTGAACAGGTTGAACAGGTTGAACAGGTTGAACAGGTTGAACACGCACATGAGCAGATTCTCTGCATGCTCTTCGCTTCGTTCAGACACAAGCTCATTTACATAAAGTCCGTCTGAAATACTAGGAGGGGAGTAGTAGAACAGCCGGCTAAGTTCGGACTTCCAAATGACCGGTTATGTTGTTCAGATATACGGCCAAACCGCTTAACATCCGCAGAACCTCCGAACTTACACATAGGTCTGAAAGCAACTATAGAGATAGATGCTCACTCACTCTCTCAAACTCACTCACTTACTCTCACTCAAACACACACACACACACACACACACACACACACACACACACACACACACACTGGCTGTTTTCAATGGGACATCTATATTTTTCCCCAGAAACTGGGTAGTGCCTGATGTTGGACTGGCCTGAATGGTTTTGTAAGCAGTGGCATGGCTCAGTAAACAATGTGGGTGTCAAATGTAGGCGGGGAAATGGACCAGTGTACAGTATAGTCTTGCAGAGGAATAAGTACACTAACAGCGTCTGCAGGTAAAACGCACCACACACAGCCTCGAGGTCTTTAAATCCTCACCCTGTGTGTGTGTGTGTGTGTGTGTGTGTGTGTGTGTATGTGTGTGTGTGTGGTTCTCTGTGGGCGGTTAAAGACTACTTGCACATCTGAGTCAGGAGATGTAGTGACTTTACGTCTTCCCCCTGAACCCCTTGCCCTCTGCCTGACACCTCTCTCTCTGGCCCTCTCTTCTGCCTGGGTGGGTCAGACCGGGAGAGCTGTGGTTTGTGGAAGTTTCACGTCAGTTGTGTGGCTCATCCTGTCTAGCTGTCAGTTTGAATTTATTTTGTGTGTGTGTGTGTGTGTGTGTGGTAAATGGGGAAAGAGAGAGAGGGGGGGGGGGGGGGCATTGAATGAAGAGTTTCTGAGAATTCTCTGATAGGCATGTCATAGCTTAAGGACACAATTTTATTTTAGACACATACTGATGAACAGTGGGGGTTAATGTAGGGGAGGTGTGTGTGTGTGTGTGTTTGTGTGTGTGTGTGTGTGTGTGTGTGTGTGTGTGTGTGTGTGTGTGTGTGTGTGAGAGAGAGAGAGAGAGAGAGAGAGAGAGAGAGAGAGAGCATCTATCTCTATGTCTTTAGCTTCAGCAGAAATTCACAGGCTTCTGTAGGCTAATTGAAGTGTATCATAATTGCTTTTCCAAGACAGGGGAAATTGTATGGTTGTCACACCCACACAACACTGAAGCCACCAAGTTTTTCTGGTGTTAGAGAGAAGCATCATAAATAGTCATGGTTTACTTATAGCACATTACTACACAATAGATTTGACTCACATTTTTGACTTATGACTTACTACAACATGCTTGATATTCGTGTGAATAATTTGCAGGCCTTAATTTCTCTTGCTTATAAAGATAAGACGTTTAATTATCTGTGCTTCCTGAGATTTCATAAAAAATAACTTCTCTTCCTCCAAGAGCAGACAGGTCAGCATGTACCAGTCTAGCATTACATGAGTGCATTCACAAATTTGCAGTTAAATTTCATGTTTCATGTGTTGTAATCACAATTATTACTTAGACCCTTAGATGGTTACTTAGATGGTTTTATTAGTCACCAAAGAAAAGGCTGTATACTGTGTATATTTATTATTGCCTGCTTAAGAATCAAAACATTATAAAGCCTTGTGATGATTAACTTGGGCAAAGGAGGAATCAAAGACTGTGTGTGTGTGTGTGTGTGTGTGTGCTTGTGTTTGTGTTTGTGCGTGCTCTGTGTGAATGATTTGTAGGCCTTTATTATTCTTGCTTATAAAGAGAAGACTTTTATTTATCTGGACCCAGATATGTTTTTATTAGTTACCAAAGAAAAGGCTGTATACTGCGTATATTTAGTTTTTTCCGTCTTAGGAATCAAAACATTATAAAGCCTCATAATGATTAACTTGGGCAAAGGAGTAGTAAAATACTGTGTATCTTTCACTCATCACAAAGTCAATGAAGACAGCATTTCCAATGGGGCTGTGATTACACTCAAGAAGTTTACAATGTTCAGTGGTAATCTACAGTCTTCAGCCAAAGTTAGAGAGCAAAAAACAGTTTGTTTTTCTTAAACATCCATACATTGTTGGATGTTTTGTGTGTGTGTGTGTGTGTGTGTGTACTGTATGTGTGAGTAAATTGCTGGTGAATGATTTGAAATATAACTGCTGACGTTCATTTTTAATTAAAAAATGAAATATAAAATGTAAATACTGTACTGCGAATGTGTATTGTATTTTTATTATGATTGCTCAAGTACAATTTTGAAAACAGGGCCCTC
Source organism: Alosa alosa (assembly GCF_017589495.1). NCBI lineage: Eukaryota > Metazoa > Chordata > Actinopteri > Clupeiformes > Clupeidae > Alosa > Alosa alosa. Next base: position 26,346,897 of record NC_063205.1, on the reverse strand, counting down.
TTTTCAAAACACTACACACAATTAACACAACACCACACCCAATTAGTAGAATTCTGTATCTCTTTTGCAAAATGAAACACTTCAGTGAAAACTATACAACTTTTTTATCAAGTCATACAATAACAAATCCATCATATGATCTGATTATGTTTGAATCAGATACACACTAATGTACTCAACACAAAAGACATTTGACAAAACAGGTTTTGCAGTTTATGACTATGTGTGCGTGCGTCTCTGTCTCTGTCTGTGTGTGTGTGGCACAGGAGACGGCTGCCTGACTCCACATTTTTTCAAAACTCTTGTTTTGCAAGCTGGTGGTGTGCCGTGCAGTTGTTTACCTTTGTAATTTTCCGATTTCCCTATGGTCTCTGAGGTAAACGTCACAACGCTTTGAACTGTGGGTAATCCCTTTGGTGAAGTCTGCACTGATGCAGACTCACGGAAAGGGCTCGGTAAGTATGTATTCAAACCCTCACAGCCTTTGAAATGCGAAATGCGTGAATTGGGACAACCCTAAGCGAGAACGCGCAGCAAAGTCTGTGAGTCTGTGAGTCCAGACTTTGGGATTGGGCCTGTGTGTGTGTGTGTGTGTGTGTGTGTGTGTGTGTGTGTGTGTGTGTGTGAGCCTGTGAGTGAGTGAATGAGTGAGTGAAAGTGACTGGGTTTGTGTAGGCTAATTGAAGTGTATCATGATTGTTTTTCGAAAGCAGAGGAAATGGTTGTCACCCACACAACACTGAAGCCACCAAGTTGTTCTGTTGTTAGAGAGAAGCATCATAAATAGTCATGGATTACTTATAGCACATTACAGCACAATAGATTTAACTCACATGTTTGGCTTACGACTTTTTACTATAACAGGCTCTATCTTCATGTGAAGGACTTGCAGGCCTTTACTGCTCTTGCTTATAAAGAGAAGATTTTTTTTTTCTCTGTGCTTCCCGGTATCCCTAAAAAATAAATTCTCTTCACACGTGAGCACGTACAAGTCTAGCATTACATGTGTGCTCATACAAGTCTACAGTTAAATACTGTTGTTTCATGAACCCATACCCAGATAGGGTTTTATTATTTACCAAATAAAAGGTTGTACTCAGTGTAAAGTTATTTTTTCTCTTCCCAGAAATCAAAACATTATAAAGCCTTATAATGATGAACTTCAGCAAAGGATATAAATAATGACTTTAACTGCAGTCAGACACTTGGATAGTTGGAGACTGTGTGTGAGCATGAAGATAATCACAGTATTGGCATTCTTGTGTGGCTCTGCTGCCACTGGCATGACAGACTCTCAGCAGAAGAGTGACAACTACGTACCTCTACAGAGTAGGGACAGTGGAGTGGCTGATCCAGTCGAGAACAACAAACCATCTTCCAAGATGTGCCACCCTGACATGTGCCAGTTGTTGGTCAAACTGGGCGCCATGGAGTCGCGGCTGGCGGCCGGCGAGAGGAGGGCTGAGGAACAGGACAGCGCCATGATGGAGCTCAGAGCCGTCGTGAGGGAGCAAGCGTCGCTTCTGACCCAGCAGCAAGCCACCATAGAGGAAGAGAAAGCCAAGCAGGCCCGGTTAACTTCTGCTGTGTCCGTATTGACTTCGACTGTGCAGCAGTTGGAAACTGAGCTACGGAACCGGCCGCAGGTCGCATTCTCGGCCTCACTGTATTCCTCGGGCAATAAGGTTCTCGGGCCCTTTTCCTCAGACAAAACTGTGGTGTTCCGCAGGGTTCTGACTAACATTGGAAATGCGTACAACTCCGCCACTGGCATCTTCACTGCACCTGTTACAGGTGTGTATTATGTCACTTTCACAGCTTTTACCGCAGGAACATCTAAAAGAGTGTACTTGCGTAAGAATGGACAGAATATTGCATCTGTCACTGATCAGAAAGACAATGAAGACAGTGCTACCAACGGGGCTGTGCTTTCGCTGAAGAAGTGGGATCAGGTCTACCTTGTTCTCAGTGGCAGTCCACAAACCCAACACACACTGTATGATGATACATACCACTTCACAACGTTCAGTGGCTATCTCCTTTTCAGCCAGTTAGAAGGAAAAAACAACATGTTCCAAATCAATTGCGGTTGGATTTTTTGTGTCTGTAAAATTGCTGGTGAATACCTTGACATATAAATACTTTAATGTATGTAACTAAATGTGTAATTTAATATGTGTGATATGTATTAAATACATGTTTCTGAAAAGATAACATTTTCAATCTTTTCTTATATTCACACTGACTGACATCCTCCAACACATCTCAGACTATAACACATAAAGTGTCTGTTATAGTATTTAGGCAATTCCTAAAATAGCATGTAAATACATTCAGACACTCTATCTATAGGACTGGGGGCAAGACGATTGTAAGGTGTGTGTGTGTGTGTGTGTGTGTGTGTGTGTGTGTGTGTGTGTGTGTAAATCCAGTGCAAGTCTATCTTTGGCTTCAGCTGTAAACATCCATAGGCTTTGTAACCATAAGCTGGGGGGATTTTAGAGTGTGTGACCTCCCCTGAGCAGCATCCCATTCTCAGGCCTCTGTGTCAGCATGGAGGCTCCAGTTACGTTATGTTTACCTGTCATAAAATAACTGTGCTCATTTTGCATTGTGTGTGTGTGTGTGTGTGTGTGTGCGTGTGTGTGTGTGTGTGTGTGTGTGTGTGTGTGTGTGTGTGTGTGTGTGTGTGTGTGTGTGTGTGTGTGTGTGTGTGTGTTTCCTGCTGTGAAAGGTGTTGAGGGGTGGTTTGACATCAAAAACTTTCCCACTGTTTGTCTTTCTTGCAAAGTCCTTCCAGAATAAGGCCAAGTGTGTTTAGATGCCCTAGTTTTGCGGGCCATCAGCTATTGGGGGATTGACCCTGTAGCCTCAAACATCAGCAGGAGAGAAGTGTTAATGTGCCCCAGAAACTAACTTCCCTTTCAAATGTCCTCTTTCTCTCCCTCTCTCCAACTCTCTGTCTCTCTCTCTCTCTCCCTGTCTCTCTCTCACTCTTTCTCCATCTATTCTAATCCACTGTAGTCTGTCTTCCACAGTCCTTTGAGGCCCTTAAAACAAACAAACATTCAGTAAAGGCCTCATTACTATGTGTGTGTGTGTGTGTATGTGTGTGTGTGTGTGTGAGTGTGTGTTTGTTTGTGTGTATGTGTATGTGTATGTGTGTGTGTGTGTGTGTGTACGTGCATGTGCGGGTGTTGTCTGCGTCTGTTTTTATGTGTGTTTTTTTGACAGCATATTTTATCACTATGTGCTCATTTCACTCTCTCTCTCTCACTCTCTCTTTCTCTCTCTAAAATGAAGCATTGGCGAAACACACAAACACACACACAAACACAAACACACATTTAATTTCACTCTATGGCAAGCAGTGTTTAGCATGCCCAGTCTGCCACGTCCACTCTCTTGTATGTGTGTGTGTGTGTGTGTGAGTGTGTGTGTGTGTGTGTGTGTGCGTGGCGGACAGCGAGGGGATGATTCAGGACTTGAGAAGTGTGGTGATCGAGCAGGCTTCTATCTTGACTCAGCAGAAATCAGTCATCGAGGAACTGAGAGGACCTCTTGTCCAGCAGAGGTCTGTTATGTCTGGGTTGGATTCCACAGTACAACAGCTGAGTGCGGAGGTCAGAAACCAGCCGTAAGTGGCGTTCTCAGCCTCTTTGTATTCCTCCGGTGATAAAAAGTTTGGACCCTTCCCCGGGGACACCAACCTGGTGTTCCGAAGTGTCTTTACTAATGTCGGGGATGCATATAGTCTAGCAACAGGCATTTTCAAAGCACCTGTAAAGGGAGTATACTATTTCAGGTTTACCGCCTTTGGTATAGATTCACAAGCTAAACGAGTGTCTTTGTTGAAAAATGGGCAACAAATTGTAACTGTCACCGATGACAAAAGTACAGGTGACATAGAAGACGGTGCCTCAAATGCAGCAGGACTGGAGCAACGGGACGAGGTACAGGTTCTTTGCGCACGTCATCACGTGTATGATGATATGAATCACCACACTACATTCAGTGGTTTCCTGCTCTTCACGCAGAGTTAGCATGACTTTGCTTAAGCAATAAGCCCCGAGAGGCCTAAGGTTACACTGATTTTAGAACAGCCAAGGGGTGTTGTCATGCATGTAATACACTACAGTCTTTTATCAATTATACTGGCGGATATGCGCTGGCAAATCATTATTAAAAAAAGATTTTCTCAATTTATTACCTGTGGTGTTAAAGTGTGTTACACGGTGAGAATCAACTTTTTTTATGGTGTGAATGTGCCGGTAAATTGTTTTTTTGAAAGAAAAAAAAGCAGATACAATATCTAAATAAAGCTCTAACTGGGGACATAATTCAAGGAATTGTGTACATAAATTATAGAGAGAATAGATCATTATGAGAAAGTAAGAGTTAACCACTTATGTAGCTATTCAACTTATGTTGTCTGTTTGCTGCGTTTTTATGTTGCCAGAGAGCCAAAGATAAATTTCCAGTGTATGTAAATTCAGTGGACAATAAAGTTTGTATCTATCTATCTATCTATCTATCTATCTATCTATCTATCTATCTAATGATCCTAAATTTAAATTACTTCACACAAAACACTGGTAAATTAATTAAAATAATAATAATAAAAAAGATTTAACATAAGGCATTCTCTATGTTCTTATTTAAATTAACCTTACCATTTAATCCCTTTTTATTCTGGTTCTGGTATTTGCTCATTTGTAAAACACTTTGTTGTACACATTGCCAATAAATATGAATTGTGCTATGCAATAAAAATGTGCCCTGCTTTGGCTTTTGAGATTAAAAAGAGGGTACACTCCAAGCAAGACATCTGGCCTTGATATGATATATGTAGAAGTAATTGCACAGGCTCTGCCACCTCTGTACTTGCTGTACTTGGTCATGAACCTCAGAGAATCAGAATCAGAATTATTTATTGCCAAGTTTTTCTTTTTTTTTTTGAGAAAAAAGAAATAGCAAGGAATTCAGCATTGGTCCCTGGCAATACTTGCCACAATCTTAAAAAAAGAGAGCGAGAGATAGATAGAGAAAAAAGGAGAGAGATAGAGAATCCACAGGGTTCCAAAGGGAGGAGTGCACACAGCTATTGTCACAGTTCTAAGTTAGTCAGAGCTATTGTGGAGACTGAGCTGTGATGTCTGGATGTGAGAAACCAGACGTCTTTAGATGTTCCTTTAGACACACTTTAAGAGAGGTTCTGACAAAGCTTACTGGAGGGACTTATTGTTTGTAATGTGTGGATGACATGGCATGATGTGTCAGAGATTCACACAACCAGCTGTCTGTGTCATCAGTCTATCAGCTTGGTAGGGGTTGGGCTAAGTATCATGGACTGTTCCAAAATGTCACTTAGGACCACACACACACACACACACACACACACACACACACACACACACACACACACACACACACACTGTAGCTACATAGCATTCCCCATCTTGCTTCTTGCTGCATTGCTCAGATCATTAGAGCTATTTATTTCCACAAAGGAAACATGAGCAGTGTAAAGGCATCTGTATCAGATCACAGCACAGAACTTCAGCAGAAGAAAGTCCCTTAAAAAATACAGCACATACACATAGTTACAGATTGGCCCACCATCTTTGATTATATTTCTCTCAAACGTTCACCTAACTCTCAGCTCTCAGCTTCATATTAAATGCAATTTAAAAACAAATCTACCATATATAAAGGGATGAAATACAAAGCAATGCATCCTCACAGTTGTTTTTATTGTCCATCCTTAGATGTCAAAATCAAAACCAAGACAATATACAGTAACTGGACACAGATATGTGCAGCCGGGACAGCCGTGGCCTACTGGTTAGGGCTTGTGACCGAAGGGTTGCTGGTTCGATCCCTGACCAGTAGGAGAAATGTGGGTGGGGGAAGTGGTTGAGCACTGCTTTCCCATGCCCACATCCACGGCTGAAGTGCCCTTGAGCAAGGCACCAGGTGTTAGGTCCTAACCCCTCACTGCTCCCCGAGTGCCGCTGTAGCAGGCAGCTCACTGCTCCGGGTTAGTGTGTGCTTCACCTCACTGTGTGTTCACTGTGTGCTGTGTGTGTTTCACTAATTCATAGATTGGGATAAATGCAGAGACCAAATTTCCTTCACGGGATTAAAGGAGTATATATACTTATACTATATGTCTACTACACACATAGATGTGGAAGCACTGAGAAGCAGATCAATTCATAGAGACTTTGTTTCCATTAAGAGCAGTAAGGGGTTAGGTGCCTTGCTCAAGGGCACTTCAGCCGCAGCCCACTGGTCGGGGCTCGAACCGGCAACCCTCCGGTTACAAGTCCAGAGTGCTAACCAGTGGGCCACGGCTGCCTTAAAGGAGGCATCTAGGAGAAAAGAGAGGGTGAGGGAACAGGGAGATAGCAGGAAGCCAGAGCCCAAGTGGCAACTCACCTCAAACATACACAGAATCAGAGGCATATTAACTACAATTAGGAGGCATATTAATTGTCAATGTTAGGATCTTTCCATTGCATCACGGATGAAAAGTGTTATGGGAATTTCAGCACTGCTGCATTTGCAGAGCCATCTTCTCTGTCAGCTGAGCGTCAGTGATCGTGACAATTTGTTGTCCATTTTTGCGAAACCCGTCTTGATTTTGAGCTTAGTCCAAAGACTGTGAACCTGAAGTAGTACACTCCCTCTACAGGTGCTTTGAAGATACCTGTGGCGGGACTATACGCATTCCCAACGTTGGTGAAAACGTATCTGAACACCAAGTTAGTGTCTCCAGGGTAGGGTCCAATACTTCCAACACTACTGAAGGAGTACAGAGAGGCTGAGAATGCCACTTTTGGCTGGTTCCTAACCTCCATGTTCAGCTGTTCTACCGTGGAACCCAACTCAGACATAATAGACATCTGCTGGACAAGAGCTCCGCTCTGCTCCTCTATGTCTGATTTTTGGTCACTCAACATGGAACTCTGCTCCATCACCACACTTTTAACTCCTCAGTCACTAATTTTTGCTGAGTCACTATATAAGCCTGCTCGATCGCCACACTTCTCAAGTCCTGAATCATCCCCTCACTGTGCGCTAGTCAGGTTGCCATGGCTCCCATTTCACCCAGTAGCTTGCACACATCAGGCTCACAGCTCTGGGCTGTGGGAACATCACTGTGATCATCTAGAATCACATTCTGAATTGGATCATCGTTCTCCAGCTGGACCTCTGTCTCAAGTGGTCTGGAATCTTCTGGGATCTGCTGAGGATCTGCCATGGTGGCATAGCAACACAAAAACAGCAACGCTATGATGATCTTCATGCTCTCACACAGGCACACAAAAACAGCAACGCTATAATGATCTTCATGCTCTCACACAGACGCTCAAACTCTCTGACATTCTGGTCTTACTGACAGTGTTGACATATATTCTAAATGGCAATCATTAACAAACTCATAATCAATGATCTAAAATAATAAATGTAATGAGCACAACAGACTAAATAGCTGACACCAGCAATAGTATATTTGATATCATTATCTCTTCAAAATGAAGAGTATCAATAAGTAACTTGAGAAAGATAATTTCCCCACCTTTACTCTTCATCATGACACACACACACACACACACACACACACACACACACACACACACACACACACACACATATATATATAGATAAAGAGCTGCATAGCATTCTTCACTCTGATCAATCAGATCTATTTGTTTCCACAGAGAAAACATAGCAGCCTAAAGGGCTCTCTGTATCAGATCACAGCACAGATCTCTGCAGAAGCAAGAGCAGTAACAGCAGGAGTGCAGCAGTAGCAGATTTCCTACAGTCCTGTGGAACCCTGACAGGAAAGGCAGAACACACACACACCCACACACACACACACACACACACACTCTCAAGCGTGTACTCTTTAATTGTTCATAAAGATGGACACGTTTAGACTCTAAAGTAGACTTCATGTTTTCTTTTTAATTATCCTTTAATTATATTACATGTATGTGCTTTACTTGTCCAGCTATTCTTTAACTATTGTCCTTTTATGGTTTTATTTACTTGACTCTAAATTCATTCAAAGCAACTTACATACGTCAAAACCAGGGTCACTGTCCTCAGAGGAACTCAAGGTTAGTCCCCTCAGTGTATGTGTGTGTGTGTGTGTGTCTTTTTAAGGAGGTTGTACAGACACCTCCTAATTCTGACGTCATTACACACCACACACTCTCAACTCTCAGTGTGTGTGTGTGTGTGTGTGTGTGCGTGTGTGTGTGTGTGTGTGTGTGTGTGTGTGTGTGTGTGTGTGAGAGAGAGAGAGAGAGAGAGAGAGTGGGCTGTGGGTAGGTAGGTAAGTAATGGAAAGTTTGAGGTGGTGAGGGTGTACTGTAGGTTGTGCCCTTCACATGTGGAAAGATAAAGCCACCTGCTTGCCCTGACTTGCACCTCCCTTCATCCACAACCCCCGAGCTCCTTTATCCTCCTGACCCCCACCCCCAACCCCCCCCCCCTACAAAACACACACACACACACACACACACACACACACACACCTCCGTTGTCCCCTGAAAGAGGAAGGTGTTCCAGGTCCAGGGTTCCAGGGAGACATGCCTGACATTCCTTCCTGGCACTAAACCCAGATTGGGCCGTTGAATGAGAGCCTGGGACTGTTGAGTGATGCTCTGGCAGCTAATGGTTTTGGAAATGAGGAATGTCATGTCTTTTCTTTCATTCTCTCTCTCTCTCTCTGTCCTCCTCTTGCATGCACAAAAAAGACTTGAGAGTAAATTTGAGACATGCCTAAGATGTGATGATGTGTGAATAATAATGTGTGTGTGTGTGTGTGTGTGTGTGTGTGTGTGTGTGTGTATGAAAGACTGATTATTATTATACTCTGTGACTTCTTGGTAGTATTAATATTCATAATAATATATTCAGTATTATGTGCTTGTGCTTATTGCATATATATTGATATATATTCAGTATTATGTGAGTGTATATGGGAGTATATATATATATATATATATAGTTTAACTCTGAATGTGGAAAATAATATGAAGCAGTTCTGACCTATAAAGAGCTATTATAAATAGATATATCGTGTATAGCCTCCATACATTTACTGATGAAATGTAGCTGTAATTTTTTTGCTGGTTAACCACAGAATCTGAGAAACATATACTTGATTTAAAACATGCATGCTGAAAAATGTCCTTGGGTGGGTGATGGTGGTCTCCTTGCACGTGACACGAGGCTTAAACGCTTAATCAGAAACGTCCTCACTGTGCGAGGGGTGAACGTGCCCAGCATGCCTCCGTTATTAGTTATAAGTTGAAAGGGGGGTTTGAAGGGGAGAGAGAGGGAGAAAGAATGTGTGTGTGTGTGTGGGAGGGGTGGGTGGACATGCCTGTTTTGTCTTCATTAGAATCAGTGGCATGGCTATGCCAGGGGATGTCAGAGAGAGGAGTGACCCCTTTAGGGAACGATAAGGGCAGTGAATGGTCCAGTGGAGTATGAGAGGGGTGGGGGTGAATAAGGCCCTGGGTGGGTGGGGGACACTTCTACAGCCTATAGACAAAACTGGATGAGGAAGGAGAGTGAGAGGGATGAGATTGGGAGCCGAACAAACAAGGAATGATATATACAGTATATATCTGAAACGGAAACAGTGAGAAATGGCAAGAGGTATATAATGAGACACGTGTGTGAGAGACAGATAAAGAGAGAGAGAGAGAGAGGAGGAGAGAGAAGAATAGAATGGAGGAGAAAGGAAGATAGAGGGGGAGATAGAGAGGGAGAGAGAAGAAGACAAGGGCATGCCAGGAAGCCTCTGATAGGTCTGGACATAGCCAGCTGGGTAAGTGAGATTTCACTGGGAGATTGATGAAGGTGACCCCATGTTCCTTTCTCACAGAGAGAAGAGAGAGATAGAGCGAGTGAGAGAAAAGGGGGAAAGAGAGATGGAACAAAGAGGTGGAGAAAAAATAATAGATATTTGGTGAATACTGTAAAGGGGATAGATAGATAGATAGATAGATAGATAGATAGATAGATAGATAGATAGATAGATAGATAGATAGATAGATAGATAGATAGATAGAGAGATAGATAGATAGATAGAGAGATAGGGTGTTTATTGTCCCATAGGGATAATCATTTCCACACATCTTATTTCATGTTAATTTTTTTTAATTTTCAGCAACACATATACAACACATATACCATACACATATATCCCATCCACCCATGTGATACATCGCATCCACCCAGCATTAACCATCCCCATTCAGCACAAAGACACATCACATTAGACATCCAGTGTGAGAAACTACAAGCAACTGAGGTGGCGGTGACAGTTTTACAGCTTGTTCAGCAATGTGATGGCGGTGGGGACAAAACCTTTTTTTGAAAATGGCTTTAGTCCAGTTCAGTGCTCTGTATCTGCGGTCTAATGGAAGTGTGAAGAATTGAATGAGGGAACGGTCTGTGTCAGCGGCTATTGTATGTGCTACTGTAGGCATGTATTCTATGTCATTCATGTCTGATAGGCTGGGTGTGGGGAGACGGTTTATCTTGGAGGCAACATGTGTGATGTTATTGAGTTTGTTTTTAGAGGTGGCGGTTAGCATTGTGTAAAAACAGGGTGAGCAGTACAGCAGGGTGGGTTGGATGATGCTTTTGTAGAGTAGGAGCAGGAGGTGGGGGGCAACAGAAAGGGCTTTCAATTTGTGTATGACGTTGAGTTTGTTGTCTATTATGAGTTCCAGGTATTTAAAACTGCTGACCTGTTCAACTGGTTGGCTGTGGATGTGGGTATGGTGCAGTCCAGCTGGTAATTTGGATGTGTGAATGACCAGTTCTTTTTGTCTGTTTAGTTGAAGGTAATTGTCCTGACACCATTGTGAAAACTGTGAAACTGAGTCCTGGTACGCTGTGATGGAGTTGTTGTGAATTAGTCCAACTATGGCAGTGTCATCAGCGTATTTGTAGTAGGTAGTGACGGATGATGGGCTATTGCAGTCGTTGGTGTACAGGGTGTAGAGGAAGGGGCTGAGAATACAGCTCTGGGGGGCTCCAGTGTTGGTGATGATGGTTGATAAGGTTGGTGAGCCAAATCTCACGGTCTGCTGCTGAGGAAGTAATGGATCCAGTGGTGAGAGGTGGGGGGATGTTGAGGTGATGTGATTTCTTAATGAGCTGGTGATGTTGGATTGTGCTGAAAGTGGAACTGAAGTCAATGAAAAGGACCGAAGCAAAGTTGCCAGGTGTCTGTAGGTGTTGAAGGATGGGATGGAGAAGGCATGCCACTGCTTCCTACGTACCTCGTCTGGGTCTATATGCAAATTGATGTGGGTCCAGGAGGTGTTGTCTGACGGTTGAGGTGGAGGATTCATTTTTCCAGGCATTTCATGATTATGGATGTGAGTGCAATTGGTCGATAATGGTTGGGCTCTGAGGAGCAGGATTTCTTTTGGGATAGGTGCAATGGTTGAGGTTTTCCAGAGGGTGGGTATTGAAGCTGTCCTATATGATTCCCAGAATATGGTGTGGAAAACGGGAGAGAGCTCCATGGCACAGAGCTTCAGCACCCTTGCTAGGATGCTGTCTGGCCCTATTGCCTTTCCTGGCCAGCTGCTGTCGGACATCCTCCTCTGTGAAGGTAGTAGTTGAGGATATTGAACCGGGCAAAGAAGCTCTTTAGGGTGTTGGCAGAGGGAAATGGGTCTGGTGCTGTGATGTGGTTCTGTTTTTGTTCCTGTGAGTGGTCAGGTGAGGTGAGCGGCTGTAGGTGAGTGGTCAGGTGAGGTGAGCGGCTGTAGGTGAGTGGTCAGGTGAGATGACTGAACAAACAAAGAAGCGGGAGACAGAGAGACATGACACCACTATGGATCACAGGCAGACTGTGTGTCGTCGCAGCAGAGCATGCACCGTAGCCATCAGCGAGTGCCACCAGAAGCGAACAGAGAGATAGAGATAGAGAGGAACACGGAAAGATAAAGTGTTCTAAAGCGAAAAGCTCACACACACACATACACACACACATACACACAGATGCACACACATACACACAGATGCACACACACACACACACAGACACATACACACACACATACACACAGATGTTCACACATACACACAGATGCACACACATACACACAGATGCACACACACACACACAGACACATACACACAGATGCACACAAACACACACACACACAAACGCACACACACACACACACACACACACACACACACACCCCACACACACACACACACACACACAAAACACACACATAGACAAATACACAGGATGAGAGAGCAGGAGACTATAAGAAACTTGAAGGCGACAATAATATCATGATCCCCACTTCCTCACGTGAGAGAGGGGCTACTGTTCCACTGAACTCATATCCCAAATGCCCCCCCACCCCTTTACTCACGTGTGGCATTTCACCCTCCCCCCCGCTCCACTCCCAAATGCCCCCATACCCCTCTACCCTTCTTATTGAATGCCCCCTTTATGCCCCAAAGCCAAAGGCGATCACGGGAGCTCTGTCAAGGAACGGAAATCTGGATTAGGATGGGCTGGGTCCAAAGGCACAGCTCTGGCCACATTTGTGGCTTAGTGCACGTTTCCATAGACCCTTGTGTATGTGTGTGTGTGTGTGTGTGTGTGTGTGTGTGTGTGTGTGTGTGTGTGTGTGTGTGTGTGTGTGTGTGTGCCTGTTTTGTAGGTGTTTTGTGAGTGGGTGTGTCTTTGTTTGTGTTTATGTATAAGGGATTTGGAGAAAGTTTGTGCATGTTCAAGATTGCTGCGTGTATGTGTGTGTGTGTGTGTGTGTGTGTGTGTGTGTGTGTGTGTGTGTGTGTGTGTGTGTGGTGTGTGTGTGTGTGTGTGTGTATGTTTGTGAGTGTGTGTGTGTGTGTGTATGTGTGAGGGTCTGTGTGTATGTGTCAGTGTGTGTGTGCACATGTGTTCATAGACAGAGCAGGTCCCTGTTGGATAAACCATGGCCTTGGATGGGTGTATCCACTTGTAACTTTTCCCATGTCACAGGAATGAAGAGAGTATCAGTAGGGAATACACACACACACATACACACACTCACACACACACACACACACACACACACACACACATACACACACACACACACACACATACACACACACACACACACACACACACACACACACACACACTTGCTTCTCTGGGAGAGAGCACACACTTCTGCACTTCTTGCTCCGCTCTCTGCGATCTTGGCCATCTGGACGGAGCAAGGGTCAAACGGTTCAAAGGTGAAAGTGTATAGCAAACAGAAAGAGGCTGCGCATTCCAGGCCACCACAGTGACCGGCCATGTCCCAGGAATTCCCACAAGATGGTAAAATATGAACCCAAGAGGTTACCAATAGTTTAAAATCCTGTGTGTGTGTGTGTGTGTGTGTGTGTATGTGTGTGTGTGTATGCGTGTATGTGATTATACTCTCCTAGAATGAAACCAAACCATGCTGAAAAGCAGCTATAGGTTGCATAATATCAAGACCCAGGAGAGTTTCAAGTAGAGGGGGGAAAAAAGGTCTTCTGAACTGATGTCATTTGCTAAAGAAGAGTCAAGGAGTCACGGTTAACTATTAACAGATGTAAACACAGCAAAAAAAGAAAAGAAATCCAGAACCGCATAGCGTAGTTGTGTCAAGCTGTCACGTATGCATGCACTTGCAAAGAGCACAGGCAAAGACCATGGTGTTCCCATCAAG
>NC_063205.1:26315637-26328137 GCF_017589495.1 Alosa alosa | reverse complement strand
ATATGGTGGCGGCCATCTTGGATTATAGAATATAGTATGCTATATTGCACAATACTGAATGCTCAGGTAAATACTAAGTAGTAAACAAACTGTGTAAATCATTACTAATAAATGGCAGAAACAAACCAAATGCATGTAGTGGTAGGCTGGCCTTTTGCTGTAGAGATTTTCAATTTTCTACATACAGTAGGCACTCTGATTCCATGTATGGGGCACATATACATTATTCAGATGACACACAAACACAAGTAGACAAGATCTGTTTAGTTCAAAAGCTCACTTGCCACAGCAAGGCACAGATCAGGAGTGAGATGACGAGACAAGACAAGAGACAATGTTTGAGACAATTTTTGTTGTTTTTGTTTGTTTTTTTCTTTTTTTTTCTTAGCTGACAAAGACACACACATCACAAGGACATGAACACACAAAAAAGAACACATAGTGTATGTCCTAAATGGTCAGGGAAATAGATAGCAAATCAACAGTGTAAATCATTACTAATAGGCTAAATGGCTGACATTTTTTTTTTATGTAGCAGGCTGTAGAGATAATGACTCCCTATCCATACAGGGCCGGCATTCCCATCATCTTGTGATAGACTATGCATGGCCTAATGGCTCCCCTGCCCCGTGTCACCACCTCTGCTCCTGCTGCGAGCAGCATGGCCAGATCTGCCTCCCACGCGCGCTGAGTGGAGAGAATTTGCGCAGCTCAGACTAGGCCTACTGTCATTCTCATTACGACTCCCCACACTGCCTCTACGTTCCCCCCCTAACTGTCCTATGAGCACTTCGACCTCGTCTAACATACCCAGTGGCATTAGACAAAGGCTCCACCATTACTAGTCCCCATTGCGAAAAATGCACCGGTCAGAAGACAGAAGCTAGCTACATGGACATTACCTCCAGCCTCGTTAAGCCACACCACTAACACCCTGCTAACTTCCCCGATGAACACTCCGACCCGTAAAAAATATTATTCCCACCACTGACATTGGGCAAACGATTCAATGTTTGTGCTTGGTGTAAGCTAAACTCTCACTTTGTCCAGCTGCATCATTGCAAGGCAGGGACGCATCTGAAGCCTCACTAAACGAATCATCGTCATTTTCTGAAGGCAGATATTCCCCTTCAGAATCAGGGTCCGCGAATAGAAGACCCAACACTTCATTTGGGGTAAACGTTTTTGATGCCATTAGACGGTAATCTAATGCAAATACTCGCTGACGTTGACAATATCGCTCTGATAAAGTAGCTCACACGCACACTACTGTAGCTCCGGTATTGCACGCACTGATTCAATGCAGCTGTAATGCGAAAGTTTTGTTTAAAGCATGACCTTTTTTGGACTCGGGGATGACGTATGACATGTCTGCCATCTAGTGGAGTGGAGGTCGAACGAAATATGACACCCTATTTGACTAAATCGGCCGTTTTATTCAGTACCGCATCTTGTCGAGTAAACTCGACCGTGGCGCCTAGAGGGTTAACATTCCAAAATGTGTGTGTGTACAACCATTGTGACTCTTTGTGCATATATGTGTACTTCGGAAAGTATGTGTGTATGAGTGACTGGGTGCATCCATGAGAGTGAGTGAATGTCTGCAACTGTGTTATCGCACACATCATCTTCCCGCAAGTCAGCGTGAGCTGGGGGTCAGGGCTGAGGATGTACTGTAAGCAGGCGACCTTTAACAGATTCCAAGGTGTCTCAATGGGCTGTAGCAGACATCCGTAGTGTCTTCGTGTCTGGGGAGAATGACTGTGAGTGTGTGTGTGTGTGTGTGTGTGTGTGTAAGCGCCAAGGAGGATGTAAAGAGTGGACCTGATTCCTGAGTGTCTCAATGGGCTGCAGCACATATCCTCAGTAGCCGCTTTTACATGGGCGTTTTATTTTTTTTTCAATCAGGTTGAAATTAATCTGATTAAAAATGTCAACCAAACTGTTGATATGAACGCTAAATAAACCATTTAGTGTTTAATCTGCGTTTACATGGAACTCCATGGCACCATAGCCATGGGAACTCATTTGTTTATGTCATTGTGCATTGTTACCACATAGGGAAAACACCTGCGAAGAAGAAATGTACAACAATCGGAGTACCTGTTTACATGGGTGGAGTTTTCAATCGATCGAATTATCAGAACGGAGTACACCACCTCTCTTGATCAGATTGGAAATTTAGTCGGATCGGGCTGAATCTGATCGGTTGAGGTGTTTAACCCTTTGCAGACGGCCCATTCTAATTTCGGTACCCCAGTACCGATGACGTTCAGTCTAATAACTCGCCATACCCCAACCAATTTTATCACTGAAAACTTCCTCAAAAACGTCACATCATAGGCTTTCTGGCGATATGATTGGTTAAAGGGATTTGTGGCGAATTTCTTTTACTACGTGGAAGGAAAAATCAAGAGTTGACGTCTCCCTCCACTAGAGGAAAAACAGCAGGAAGCACTATGCATCGTTGATCTTGACGTCGTCTAAAGGAGAAACTACTGGATCATCTGAGGTAAAAACAAGTCTTTTTATGTTATTATTACTTGTTATCCATGTTATTACTTCAAAATCGTTTTTAAAAGTTATTTTTGCTGGTAATTACACCTTGTATGCATGGCCGTAACATAATGAGTGTGTGTGTTCACTTCAGCTGATGACAGCTGGTATTTTAGCACACCGTAATCTTTAGTAAACTCATCATTTTCAGTCATTTTTGGGGGGCTACTATATGTCAACCAAGATTACAGACCTACTAAGACTGAAACTTTAACGATTTGTTCTATTTTGAACGATGTTGCTTGCTTGTCATCTGATAGAAAACTAACGTTAGCATCAGGAGAGGCTGCAACATGTCCTTGACGCATAGTCGCGATAAAGTTCACTCCCGTGCTTCATGACTGCCAACTTTATGTCAAGTATGACAATTTTATTGTCAAATAAACCTTTCATTCCTTCGTAATATGTATAGCACAATTTACAGTTGTTTGTAGCCAAGTTGCTTAGCTTACCTAGATAGAAACATCTGACATGAATGACAACGTTAATGTTACGTTACCGACGTGAAGACCGTGTTGATCACCGATGGTGTAACGTAAGGATTTTATTCATTGACTGCTGTTTTCATGAATACATGACTGAAGATTTGTTATAAATGTGTCTTAGTATTGTTTAGCTTTTAGGCTGTAAGGTTGGCTGCTACGATTATGAGGTTTTTGGGTGGCTAACTATGATGGGAGCTCATACACTCAAGCCTACTCGTCAACACATTATTTTCTAAGGGGGTGTTTTGTCTTTACGCAACTGCAGTAGCCTATGCACGGTGTGTATGTGTATGCATACGCTGTTTAGATGTTTTCTGTCATATCTCCTGACTCATGTTAATAAATAAATTTTTGCTTGTAAGCTGGTATGCTATGTATGGTTTACAATAACACTTACTGTAGTGAGCTCTGAGACTAATGTTACCTCTCCAAGCAATATTGGAGTCCTCCAGTGACAATAATACTTTTAGTGAAAAGAGTCATGGTTGGTGGTGATTAAGATTATGTGGAAGTAATGTAAAATAAAACTAAACAACCTATTCACTATCAGACCTGTGATTTGTTATTTTAGATGGAGGGAGAGAAGTACGTGCAACTGGGGTGAAAGCAGCCGACTGCTGATGGCAAATATGACCCCAAGGACCAAGATGGCATGGACATGGGACATGGATGGGTAGCTTCTGGATGAAGAAGAAGACAATGATGTGCTACAGGAGGAGATAATCTTCCATCATCCTCAGCTGGGTAAGCATGTTTGTGTGTGTGTGTGTGTCCATCTGGGCACAAGCACATTTCTGGTTGTGATAAGAGTGTTGCTTATAACAATAATGAGAGGGATTATAGTGATAATAGTTTGGTTAGATTTGTAATTCAATTTCTATATTTCTTATCTGACAATTTCTTTATTTTGAGTTTGGTCAAGTCCCATGTCAGGTAGAAAGCATACACTTTGCCTATCCTTCCAACACAGACAGAGACACCAACTCCAATAGCATTTACACCCCATCGTCTGCTAGGCTTAGATGGTCACACACACGCATGCACACACACACACACACACACACAACCATGCCACAGCTGTGACAATGCACACACCACGGATCTGGTGTGAATGTGGTGTTAGTGTATCACCTTATGTGTGGGGCAAATGATATGGATAATTATATATTGTATCGAATTATATGCTGTATGGTTGTTAAATGTATTGAATTTCTTCTAACGTTTTAATTGTTTATATATATATATATGTGTGTGAATGTTAGTATGAATTGATGTTTTGTTCACCATGTAAGATTTGTTGATATTTGTTATACTGTTGTCTTGTCATTCTTGTAGTTCTAATAGTTACTGCATGTTTGTAAACATATGTTTATGTTATTTACCTGAAGTTGTTGTTCCTGGTTATTTAATCACATTGTTTAAGACTTTTCTAAATAAAATGATTTATTTCCCCTTTCAGAAACCTAACACATGTGCCAGTGTCTCTATATTCTTGTTTTCATAGTAGAATGAAGCACACGGAGAAGCAGTTACAATCAGCTAGTCTGTCTTTCAGCCTTTATCTGTCCTCCCCACAATTGATTTAGCCTCTTCAGAGTACAGTAAGACATCCCATATTGAGCTTATTTTTTTACATTACCATTATATCTGTATTTTTAGGTCAGATGCCAAACCGGGAAATGAAAACATTCTACTCTTTAAAAATTCTACTTGTTACTGTTATGAGTAAATTAATCATAACTTCTGAACCAAAGGTGATAAATTGATTCTGTTTTCTTTCACTGAGGAGAGCACAACACTGGCTATCCTTTGCACACTATATCTACAACAGACATTAGGTGAAAAGAAAGATTCATCTTGACAAATTGATATTTTCACGTTTTTTGATGTTGAATTTTGAAGGTTTTGTTTAAAAACAATGTGTGTTACCCTCAAACTTATTAACTATGATATGTACCATTTTAAAGGGCTAGTTCTCCTGATTACAATGGTGGGTATATCTTATCTCTGTGATGTAGCATGGCCACACAATAAGCCTTTTTGTCTCACAAGGGCATCAAGTATGAAAAAACGGAATGTTTCGTGCCGTCTGCAAAGGTCTAATAAATTTATCATAACTTTTGAACAAAAGGTGACACATTGATTCTGTTTTATCACTGAGTAGAGGGACAAAATTGTGAATCTCCCATACACTCTATGTTTTTCTCTATCTACAATAGAAATTGGGAGAAAAATTAGATTAATCTTGACAAACTGATATTTTTGTGTTTTTTGGGGTTGAATTTTAAAGATATTTTCTAAAAATTATGTATGTTCTCCTCAAACTTATTAATTATATTTTATACCATTTGAAAGGGCTATTTCTCCTGATTAGAGTGGTGGGTATATTGTATCTTTGTCATGTAGCATAATCATACAATAAGCCTTTTTGTGCCATAAGGCCATCGAGTATGAAAAAATGGAATGTTCGGCACAGTCTGCAAAGGGTTAAGCGTTTTCATTCCAATTGAACCATTACTCCGTTTGTAATCCGATTAAAAGTGTCCATGTAAACGGGGCTAGTGTCTCCATATCTGGAGAGAATGACTGTGAGGAGAATAAGAGCATAACATGAAGAGTGGGGATGTAGTCAGGAGAATCGCCAGACGGTCTTGGAGAAAAGTAGTCCGTTTATGGGGAATTGTGAGATTTCCGTGGACTCACACATTGTTGGGGGGTGGGGGGTTGTGAGCCTGCAAAGGCAAAAGACCTTAACTTGCTAGAGTGTGAAACTGAGAAAAATGACTTTAAAGTTTCTGTTTCGTATGGTTTTGGAAGTTGCGGTTGTCATACCCCCTTATTTTTCTTGTTAAAACAATCAAATTGACTCAATATTTATTCACATGATAAAGGAGGTCTCAAATACCCTAAAAATGACATTAACTAATTTTTGATCAAACATGATGTTAAGGTGTTTTGCCTTTGTAGGGCTCTGGGGAGCCATGCTGGAGCTGCGGGGGGTCTTTGGACTGTCTTCACCAAAAGCGTTGTCGAGCAACCCCTGTAGTAAATGTGACTAGAGACATTGAAAAATCTCTCTGGAAATTAAATGCTCACTTTTATTTAAAGCCATGTCAGTAATTTCATTTGGGAGCTAAAAAGGTACACACATATCTGAGACAATGGAACTGAATAGCTCTCATTTCCCTGCAGACATTTTAAGGGATTTATTCACATTTGTTTAAATGGGCAGGGAACACTTTATGGTTACCAAATGTGTGGGCGCTTTGTCACACAAGTCATACAATCATATCACACACCTCAATCAGATTCATCACTTCCTGTAGTTCCTCCCTAGTGCTGTGTACTACATCTCCCAGTGGGCTGTGAATGCTGACCTGCCAATTGGAGTTAGAATGGCAGGAGTGGACCTCGGCTTCTGGGCATTGTGGCAGCTCGGGAATTTAAGGTCATCGCTTGTTCAGTTGCACTCGTCTATCTTTGGGAGTCCTGGAATTTCCTCTTTCTTAAGCCAACATGCCCTCCCTCCTTCCCTCCAAATCCCCTGCTTCTTATTTCTCTCCCTTCTCTCCATTCCCTCCACATCCCCCCATTCCCTCCGATTCCCTACACACACACACACCCTTCCCTCTAAATCCCCCTGCCTCTTCTTTTCTCTCCCTTAAAAAAAAAACAAAAAAACAATGGCCAATGGCCTGGACTTTCTTACATTCTTACATTCTAATCAGGCAGTCTCAGTGGATACCCATATTAGGAAAGCCCCCATGGTGGCCCTCTATACTATAGGTTCATTCCAGACGCTTGGGGCCCTCTAAAGGGGCCTTCGGAAATGTCTGGCGTTGTTATTTTTGGTCCGGCTGGAGCAAGTGTGCCCGCTTTCCTGTGCCACGTAATCTGTCTGCCATTGCTCCTGGAGAGGGGGGTTATCCAGGACGCTTAGAAGAACACAAGGCTGCAAGAATGGGGCCCCTGTATACAATTGGTGGTGGTGGAGGTTGTGAGAGGAGTGGAGGAGGTTGAGGTGGAGGTTGTGAGGAGGAGGTTGAGGTGGAGGTTGTGAGAGGAGTGGAGGAGGTTGAGGGAGTAATAGGGGAGGAGATGGTATTTGTGGAGCTGGGGGAGGGGTGATAGTTGGAAGGATCAGGATCACTGGATGGGACTTAGGAAGGGAGGAGGTGGAGGAGGTGACAGGGAGAGAGTGGAGCACCGAGATGAGAGGAGAAGAGAGGAGAGGAGAGGAGGAGAGGAGAGGAGAGGAGGAGAGGAGAGGAGAGGAGAGGAGGAGGATGGGGAGGTGATGGTTGGAAGGATGGCTGGCTGGATGGGACCCCTCTGTGAATGCAAGGGGCCTTGGAATGGCAGTAAGGAGGGTGACGAGGAGAAGAAGAAGGAGGTGGAGGAGGTGATGGAGGAGAAGACAAGGAAAGAGTGGAGGACTGCTCTGCTCCTTTCATGGGCTCTCTCTGTAACGACTGGCTTGTTTTTCCTCTTCGCTCCCCTCCATCACTTGTTTTGCTTGCACATTACCAGACCATGAGCCAGCCAGGCAGCCAAAAGAGCCGGTGCCAGAGGACTCAAAACAATGACCAGCTAACGGAGACAAATATGGAGGCAGCGACAGAGGATGGGGAGTGTGTGTGTGTGTGTATGTGTGTTTGTGGGCATTAGGGTGGGCGGGTTACCTGAAAATTACGAAACTCCACAGCGGAAGTTTCCATTGCCATCAGAATGCAAGGAATTCCAGATAAAGTGGGAACATTTTTCCTTTGGCATAACATGGCTTAATTGGCATGCAGACGTGTTGTATAATAGTGCAAATCTACTTCCTTCCTGTAAACCACGCCTCTTCAAAATGAGAATCATTCCATCCAATGTTCTTTCATTGCATATGAGTATGTGTGTGGAGCAATGTTTACATATGCTTGTACTGTATGCTTGTTTCCCAGCATTATGTTACATTTATGTTTTGTTATGTCCATGTATGGCTTTGCAAAACAACTCTTGCAAGATTGTGACAAACTATATATGAATATATATATTCATCATGCCACTGAACATTAACGATACAGTTTATGCAAAAACACATGAATAAAATAGTTGAAGTTACTGTAATATACTTTTGTCCTCATTTAGGTTGATTTCTTAACATTGTAATTTCTCTATGACACTTTGATTCTTATCTTGGGTACCCCTTGTACTTCCGTTTCTCAAGGAACACCATGTTTACTAGATTACCCCCCCCCCCTCCCACACACACACACACACACATACATTGGATCTTCTCCAACACACATCCTCTACATACTTACAGCACACTGCCCCCACCTACCCACACACACATACACACACAGTCACTGCTCCACTCCCGCCCACACACACATCTTCACTGTCATCACTCACATACATTACATACAGTACTTTGCTTGCAATAGTAAGTCCCTGACCCCCCCCCCCCAACACACACACTTACATCATCACTGTCATCACTTCACATACATACAGCACACTGCTTGCTACAGTAAGCCTCCTCTACATACTTGCTGCACACTGCCCCCACATACACAGCACATTGTCTTCAGGATCTTCTCCAACACACATCCTCTACATACCCACAGCACATTGCCCCCCACCTACCCACCTACACACTACACACACACACACACACAGTCACTGCTCCACTCCCCTCCGCCCACCACACACACATCTTCACTGTCATCACTCACATACATTACATACAGTACTCTGCTTGCAATAGTAAGTCCCTGCCCCCTACATACACAGCACATTATTTCATCAGGAAGCTTCTCCAACACACATCCCCAACATACTTACAGCACACTGCCCCCCCCCCCCAATACACAGCACATTGTCTCATGAGGGAAGCTTCTCCAACACACATATTACACACTGCCCTCTCCCACATACACAGCACACTATCCCATCTCCCTGTCATCCACCCAACACACACACCAAGACCCCTGGCAGTTGGGTTAGCCCCCTTGAGCCGTGGATCTGCCCAAGGTTTCTTCCTTGGTAAGGGGTTTTCCTTGCCCTGTTGCTCTTGGGTGCTCCTTGTTGGTGCCCCCACCCAATCCCAATCCTCCCCCCCACCTTTTTATGCAGCCCTTGCCACTTAATCTACTAAACCCCTCTTCTACTGCACTTTTTACCCCCATTAATGCACAAATAGGCTGACACCAGACATGAATTTCACTGCATTTCTTACTTCCAGTAACTATATGCATGTGACAATAAACTTCCTTGTATCCTTGTATCCTTGTACACACATGTGATGACGTGTGTTTGCCAAGGCCTGGTGCAAGTGAGCCAGGACCACCCTTGCTAAAGACCCTCAACAACATGTCCAGTGCTGAGGTCAACGTGTCATCCCCTCCGCATGCATCTTACAGATCCTGAGGTCCCCAGTCCCTCTAATCTGGCCCCATCATTTTGTGGGTGTTTGTGGCTCTGACCCACACACATAGACACACACACACACACACACACACACACACGCACACACACACACCACACACTGTCCCTTTAATCTGGTCCTGATCATTTTGTGGGTGTTTGCGCCTCTGACACACACATTAACACACACATACACACACACACACACACACACACACACACACACCTACACACACATACACACACACACACACACACACACTGTCCCTTTAATCTGGTTCTGATCATTTTGTGGGTGTTTGTGGGTCTAACAATCACACACACACACACACACACACACACACACACACACACACACACACAAAATACACACTGTCCTTCTAATCTGGCCCAAATCACTAACACTCAACATATTCAACCCCATATGAGCTCACCCTGAATGTATCCCTTAGGGGGTGGTGAAGCGAGATAGAAAGAGAGAGAGAGACAGAGAAAGAAAGAGAGAGAGAGAGAGAGAGAGAAATACACAGGAGGGGTGTTAGAATCCTTGTGCTATAGGTAGAGGATTTCCCACAGGGACCAATCTACAACCAAGCCTAATTAACATGACACAACATGACGTGAGAAAAAGGAACTGGAACTTTGCAATGAAATAAGTCATGATGAAAAGATGCAGTGAAAGGAAACAGATGGAAAGTGTGTAAAGTGGTGCATGAAAGCGGCTGTAACGGATGCCAGCTAGCTTAGCTGTGCTTGTGGAACGTTGGTAAACCTCACTCCCCGACACCTCAAGAGTGCTGCTGGCATGCGAGCCATGAGACTTGGCTATTGGCTCAATTGTTAGCGCGCTCGCCTCCCGATCTGAGGTGCTGCTGTTCGCGGGTTTGAGTCCGGGCGTGTGCAGGGCTGAATCGCGCAGGTTCAACACAACGCAGGTTACACGGCCGTAGGGAAGAGAGCGGACTGTGTGGGAGACAGACATGAGAGATGGGGGAAAAAAGAAAAGAAAAGAAAAAAGATGATATTCAATATTCCTGAGAAAGACAAAAAAGGTCAGAAAAGCCAATTTATAATTCACGCGACAACAAAATATGATATACAGGGTGGCGCTGTGGCACAACAGGCTACAGCGTCCACATCATGTACGGGCCCAAGTGCCCACGGGGACCCAGCTTCCAATCTGACCTGCGGTCATGTCCCCAACTCTCTCTCTCCCACTTACTTCCTGTCTCACTCTTCGCTGTCCTATACAAATACAGCCGAAAGGCCCCAAAAATATATATGATTAACAAAATATGATATACAGCAGTCAAAGTGAAATGAGACAGGAAAAAAAGTACAGGCTTAGAATAAGCGGTACACCAAGGCAAGGGAAGGAACCAGCTGAAATCTGTAAGTAGTTAGACATTAATTGTGCCTCGTATCTGTGCAAAGTAAAATCAGCTGGTTTAGTACATATTGATAGGAAAAGGTTTTACTGACCAAAGGTGTCACACAAGAAACATCTTGTGATGGGAAAAAGCAAAGAGCTCTTCCAAGACCTTTACAACCTTATTGTTGTAAAACGATAAGGTTGCGAAGGTCTTGGAAGAGCTTGGTTACAGATGTATTTCAAAACATCAGAATCTTCCAGTAAGCAGCATTCAGGCCGTTATTTGCAAATGGAAGGGACATCACTGCATTACCGACTGGCCACACACAGGAGCTCCTCACAAGGTTTCAGGGAGTCAGAAGGCATTTTAGAATTCATGAAAACGGCAATGCTGCTTTGCAATTGTTGGACTTTTATTTTGACAAGTTGTCGTCGTTCTGTCTTCCACATTCATGAAAGGTTTGGTATGAATGTTGAGTCATGTCTCATGAAACAGTCATGAATGCCTTATTTTATGACAGCTTCTATGAATGTGTTATGAACTCACCCGTCAAGTAAAGTGTTACCATAGAGATATAGAGAGAGAAAGATAAAGACAGACGAGTATAAGTAGTAAGTATACTCTTTTGATCCTGTGAGGGTCTCTGCATTTATCCCAA
The DNA here is from genome assembly GCF_017589495.1 of Alosa alosa. Lineage (NCBI taxonomy): Eukaryota > Metazoa > Chordata > Actinopteri > Clupeiformes > Clupeidae > Alosa > Alosa alosa. The sequence continues at coordinate 26,316,651 of NC_063205.1, read as the reverse complement.
TCCGTGAATTAGTGAAACACACACAGCACACAGTGAACACATAGTGAGGTGAACCACACACTAATCCCGACGCAGTGAGCTGCCTGCTACAGCAACGCTCAGGAAGCAGTGAGGGGTTAGGTGCCTTGCTCAAGGGCACTTCAGCCGTGGATGTGGGCATGGGAGAGCCGTGCTCAACCACTTCCCCCGCCCACATTTTTTCTACTGGTCGGGGATCGAACCAGCAACCCTTCGGTTACAAGCCCGAAACCCCAACCCCCAAAGACAGAGATAAAGACAGACGAGACAGAGATAAGAGAGATAGATAGAGAACAGGTGATGCACAGAGTGTGATGACATAGCTGTGTGTATACAGTGGGTGTGTGTGTGGGTGTGTGTGTGTGTATGTGTGTGAAATAGAGAGAGAGAGAGAAAGAGAGAGAGAAGGAGGGAGGGAGGGAGGAGGGAGAGACAGAGAGAGAGAGAGAGAAAGAGAGTGTGTAATAGAGACAGAGGGTTAGCTCATAGGTTCACAGCTCATTACGCGTGTGTGAAGGCGGCAGACTTCAAGGTTCAGGACGTACGGAGGAGGGAGTGTCCAGTGCTGGGAGCATCACCTCACCTCTGACTCCCTCACTGGACCACCCAGCCACGTGTGAGTGTTTGTGTGTGTGTGTGTGTGTGTGTGTGTCTGTCTGTCTGTCTGAGATAATCACCTGTTGCTACACTCACTGTCCTTCCACCAACAGCAAAAAACAGACACACACACACAAATAACAGACACACACACACACACACACATATTATTATGGTTAAAAGGGGTAATGGTGTGATGAGCTGTCTCTGGCATTTTGTCCTTCACCTGGAAAAAACTTCTGGTTCAGAAAATGCCCCTTTGCTCACCTCCTGGCCCAGTCAACTCTAAGAGTGTGTGTGAGCGTATGTATGTGTATGGGTGTGTGTGTGTGTGTGTGTGTGTGTGTGTGTGTGTGTGTGTGTGTGGGTGTGTGTGTGTGGGTGTGTGTGTATGTGTGT
>NC_063205.1:26305637-26310637 GCF_017589495.1 Alosa alosa | reverse complement strand
GCATATTCCCAAAAAGATGATTTTTATTGAGGTTGGTAGTGGCAGTATTGATATTGCAGAGAGTGTTATTGCAGAGAGTAAGTATACCTAAAATGCTTTGCACAGAGGGTGGCCAGTTGTGTGTGTTTACCTAAGAGGATGAGAATATAACCTTTGCTCAACACACCCAAATCTTTGTGAGAGGCCACACACTCGAAAGGGTGACAGCAACAGCAACACATGAGATTTGCCAGCCTTATATGAACATAACTGTCCCATCACTGTCCCTTGGCCAAGCGGGCGCCATGACCACACAACTAAACAACGCAAAGCTTTGGAAAGGGCCACGCTGCTACTGTTAACATGAGAAGAATGAGTTACAATAGTTTCAGTCACAGAAGGCACAGAACAGAGTGATGTCCCTGTGGATTTACAGACTTGAAGCAATGGCAGTGTATGGTAACAAGACAGCTTAAATAACGAACAATGTATCAGTTTACATTACATTACCATAGTCCTGTCACATATGTTTTTTACAGGGTTGCTGAAAGTCTCTGAACTGTCTGAAGTGAAGCGTTAAGTGTCCGCTAGTTCCAGTTTGAAAGGAGAAAGCATCACGGGGCAGTTCAGTCCAGTCAGATTTTTTGTGAATTTCAGTGTATGTGTGTGTGTGTGTGTGTGCCTTTGTTTGCATGTATATGCAATGTCTCAGTATCTCTTGACCTGTAATGACCTCTAAGCCTTGTGAATTCACTCTCACTCATATAGTGTAATCAGGCAGTGCACAATCTCTGTGTTTAGCAGAAGTAACAAAACAACAGCACAGCCATCTAGAAAAAAAAATAGTCTAACAATATACAAACAAAATACTAACTTAGTACAAATTTGTCCGCATTGTAAATCCAGTTAACAGCACCCAGTCTGTGCAACACAAAATAAAAGGGAACGAGTCAGAATGCAAAACCACAACACGCACCATACAGAAAACACTTCACACAGAGCTTCCAGGGCTTGGTGATTTCCACCCCGGGACACGTAGCAGCAAAATATAAAGTTGACCTTTCGCAGACGTCTATCAGAGCCCTTTTATTTGTTTTTATGACCTGTCGGCCCATTCGGAGGACCACAAGGGGCCATTCTGACAGCGCTATAGCATGCACAGCACTGGGTGTTGTGTTATTCCTTCCTACTCAAATAAGAATGGATCTGCTGGCCGAAACGTGCCGATGCCGTGGCGTGTTCTCCGGGGTCTGTTGCTGTTTTTGCAGGGGCAGATTGTTTTCGTCTTGGAGTGGCTTTTTAGGTTACACCCAGGCTGGCAGGGGTGCTCTGGGCTTGGGGGACGAATAATCAACACCAGTGTCCGGTGTTTATCCAGAACACCACCCTCACACTTTAGTCGTCTGCACCTCTATGAACACTGCTGCTGCTACTGTGTGTGTGTGTGTGTGTGTGTTTGTGTTAATGTGCAGTAATGAGTGTGTTGTCTTAGCCTCTCTGGTATTCTGGTGTTTGGTGTGTGAGAAGTTCATTAGCCTTTGACTTGGTCTGGTAGGTAATGTCAACCACAAAGGGGCACTGTGCTTGTAACACTTCAATCTATACAGTATGCACTGAATAACATATATACTTGTTTAAACTGATGAACTGCTAAAAGTGTGCAATAAGTTAACGGAGTATAGTCAGGTACATGTGCTTGGCCTAACACCATTCTGACTGCATTGTAACATCCTACCTATCCTACCTAACTGATTCCATTGGCTTTTCAATAACACTGTGTCACTGGGAAGACACCCAAATGAGGTGTTGCCATGGTTCTCATCAGCGTTTTTGGCATGGAAGCCACAAGGAACCAATCACTGAGGTCAGCTAGACACAGCTGGTAACAGGAATCCACGACAACCACCTTTATGACATCAACATAACCTCTAATCTTTGAGCCATCCCATTGGTGGGGGAAAGTGCTTGATGTCATTCTCTCCCACCCCATCAGTGACCTCAAAAGAACACTGGATTGAACAACTGAATATTTTGTCCTGTGAACAATGGCCCAGTGCATTTGGTACTACATCTTTGTCCTGTATCATTGACTTCCCAAGTTATATGAAACAACTTCAACATGTTTCTATAATGTTTGTACAGTTTTATGCACTATCACTGTTTAGACTAACACAACAACTTTGGCCAGAATAGCTACGTTTTTCTTGAGAAATGTTAATATCAAACACAATGAGCAGGTCCATGACCATGGCCACTACTGTGGCACCAGCCTTGGAGTAAGATGCTTGACCCAGTGTTCTTTTGGGATCAGTGTACGATGTACACACAGTAAATACTGCTTTGCTTAACAGAAGGAGTTCTCCTTCTCAAAAAAAAAAATGGCTGGCTAAAACAAATGCTCCCTAAAAAGTTGTAACTTTAGTTTTTTTTAAACGTCTATTTACAAGAGAAAATGTTCGCTTCCCTTTTTCCCCCAAATGGAGTATCTATTTGATACATGTTACATCATCACAAGCATAATTTAAAAAAAAGGAAACTTGACATGAAAAGTACATCAAAAGACACATAGTCTTGTAACTTAACCAATCTCTGAAGCAATAGTTGTGCCAATGGTGTGACCAGGACACATTTTTATATATTATCAATAAATAGGCAAATATTTAGAATTTACACACTACACAAATGGTGTGTGTGGTCTAACAGTCTCTGCTTAGGTCTGTTTACCTTTGGCACAGTGGCTGATACATGTGTAGCCACTGTGTGTACGCGCACGCACGCGTGTGTGTGTGTGTGTGTGTAAATAACACAATCATCTCTTTTCCCTCTGGTTGTCATGTAAACATTTCAAAGCAGCTCAGTCATTGGCATCGTATGTGTGGAGAGACTGCTCTGATCCCCTCTAATATCTCTATGTTCTCTCTCATCTATGGACTTCCAGTCATATTCCTATTGAACCCCATCGAGATGAGAGTGTCTCTCCCTCCCCAACAGTTACCATGGAGTCCAGGAGAGATGGACACTGGTCCGTGTCCTTCTCTAAGTCTTTCTCTACCTCTACTTCTCCTCTCCTCTGTAGGTTAACGTGTTGCTGATGTCTAGGGCGTGCTGGTAGACCTGGGTCATGTCGTCCAGGTCCCCGAGCAGTGAGAAGCTGCCGTTGTCTCCGGGCGAGCCGGGAGGGCTGGCACGCGCAATCTTGCCCCCGTGGAGAACTGGCGCAGCAGACATCTGCAGGCCCCGGAAGCCGGCCATCGGGAGGAGGTCCTCGGCCGAAAGGCAGGCTCTGATGCTTGGCTTGGGTGAAGTGGGGGGCCAGTCCATGCCGCCCACGTAGGGCGAGAGGCCCATCTCCTCGTCCACGATGCTGGACGGCCGGCTTTGGCTGCGGGACAGGCCTGAGTCGGTGGCGGAGGATGGGTCGCAGTACAGCTGGACGCTGCTGTGGTTGTTGTGGGTGGAGTACTTCCCGTTGCGCTTCAGGATACCCTTCCTGCCCACTGCCCGGCGGGTCGGGGAGCCGGTTGGGGCTGGTGGCTGGTGCTGGGGCGGGGGCATGGTGACACCGCCCCCTAGCAACTCGGAGGACTCACTGCGCTCTGGAGAGGAGTAGTAGCCGGACTCACGCTGCTGGTTGTTCTTCAGGATGCCCTTCTTGGGCAGCGTGGGCACCATGTTGGTTGGCGAGCCATCCAGGAGGAAGCGTTCGTGCTCCTCCTCAACGTCCTTCCCAAGGCTGGAGGCGGACGCGAAAGCGGTGCTGCAGGCAGCGTCCTGGTACTGGATGGAGCGGCGGAGCTCGATCTCACCCAGGCTCTGTGACCGCTGGTCGCCGCTCGCCCGCGTCTTCAGTATCCCCTTGGGCCGCTTCGGGCCTGGCTCAAGGGTCACATGACCTCCTCCTCCGACATGCACACCGCCAACCACGCTGGCATCATTCTCCTTCGATGACCTCCTCATCCGCTGGCGTGCCGGTGGACCTGACCCTGATCCATTACCATTGGCTGGTTCCGATGCACGCGGCGCCTTGGTGGCTGAGCGGCCATCAGTGCGGTTCTGCCAGTCGATAAAGCGGGCTAACATTGGGGAGGAGCCAGACACGTCCCCTTGCTTGACCTCGCAGTCGCACACACTGGACTTCCAGCCCCAGTTGACCCACCAGTGGTTGGCGATGTCCTCCACTGTGGCCCGGCGCTCAGGGTTCACCATCAGCATCCAGCGGATCAGACCACGCGCATCTGAGATGGACACACACACACATACATACACACACATTAGCCTAAAGGTTACTCTGGTACAGTGCATCAAATGGCAACATTTATGTTTTAAAATTGTACATCATTGTCCCTTACATATAAAATAAATAAAAAATAAAAATTAATAAAACAAATATAAACTATCTTACCTGAGGACTGGGTGGGCTCTCTGTACTCTCCATTGCTGATCTGGCGGATGAGTTTTTTGTGGTCTCCTCCATCAAACGGCATGGTCCCGTACACCAGGGTGTACAACAGCACTCCCAGAGCCCAACTGTCCACCTGGGGGAAAACCAGAGGGAGGGTTAGACAGACCGCACAGTGGGGGTTCAGACAGACTGACTCAAAAGCATTAACCCCTTAAAGGTGTGGGTTTTTGAACATTCTAACATAAGATTGTTCCGCAACAATTCAAGGTTCTAAAATTCTATGTTTAATTCAATGAACCCAGATATTCTTTAGAACGTTCATTTTCCAACATTCCCGTCACTTCCAACACACACCACTCTGTTCATATTAGGCTGCATAACAGGCTGGCTACACCAGGTGCGCAACTGAAGTGTTCCGTTTGCTAAGTGTAAACATCATTTTGGAAGTAAATTGTTTTTTAATATACGTGCCAATTCCATTGATTGTAATGGAGATTAATTGTTGCAGCATACACTTTGAACTAAATGCTTTTGACTGGTTCCAGAGTGTATGGGTGACAGAGCAGTTTTTATAAAGACATTGGAAAGGTCCAAATTCAGTTCACAGTTTTTTTTTTTT